>NC_139217.1:92629068-92666568 GCF_055691185.1 Crinia signifera | reverse complement strand
GTGAGCGCCCCCTGCCGCCCCCCCTCCTGTGATTCGCGGCACCCCCCCGCGACCCCCCCAACCGCAATTCGCGGCACCCCCCCCCCAGATTTACGGCAACCCCAGCCCCTACGACCCCCCCTCCGGCGATTTGGGGCACCCCACCCCCCCCCGCGACCCCCCCTCCTCCCGCGATTCGCGGCAGCCTGCCCCCGCGTCCCCCACATACAATTCTAACCATCTTTCTCATATACAAATGTTCACAAATTAAGGGGGCGAAGCCCCTTACGACGGTGTGAAGATGAATCACCTAGTAAATATATATTTAATTAAAAATATATATATATTTTTTTTTTTTTTACACAGAGCAGCCAGCAGGGGGCCAGGAGCAGAGAGCCTCTCATTAGATATTCATATATTCACTGCACCCGATCATTACATATACGATCGGGTGCAGTGAATACCTGGTCCCCTGCTGGCTCTCCCAGGGGGCAGCCTGTGCCACCTCCCCCCCACATACATTCTGGGGCAGGCAGGGAGACTTCCATCTCCCTGCCTGCCACCGTTCTAAGGCTCCCTGCAGCGTCCACCGCAGGGGTTCACACTCGCCGTCAGGGGCAGCGAGCCCCTGCAACGTTGAATAGGGGGGACAGCGAGGCTCCGGAACACGGCGGGCAGTGGCGACTGTGCAGCGAATCCTAAACATGATTCGCTGCACGCTGTCAATATGCTCATTGAATACGGCCCTATGGGTGGGTCACATGACAATTACTTATGCAGTAAGCTCATCACAAGGGGAAACACAATCCCCTCAACTTGCTGCTTTAGAGACAAAAGCAGGTGAAGTGGACCATACATCAGGCATGTTTGGACAAACCCTGGGTCAGGGAATCAGGGAAGTCACAGAGTTTGGAAATCATCAATCTTCCGATTTCCACCTAAAGTAAATTGGCACTGATGATTCACAGATTTTTAACATCCTGTTTTTGTCAATTCCTCAATGGACTGGTGGATCAAATTACCAGAATCGCTGGTCTGTAGATTTATATGGCCTGGTTACTCCTAAGAACACGGTACCTATCTAGCCTGACCCCCCCCCCCCTTATACCCAAACAGTAAAACTTTGAATCTGTTACAGCATAATTGTAGCTAGGGAGGGGACGGTAGTGCTGGATGCATGGACCATTCCGGATGTTGACTGTCAGTATTAGGGCATCAGTATCCTGATGTTATCGAAGTTCCGGCGCCAATATACAGAACACAATGTAGAACAGCATATTACTTGATATTGATTCTAAAAAAGTCCCTAAATTATATTATTCATTCTTTCTCCTTCACAGACATACAGCATTCTGACTAGCTAAGATGTTATTAATTGTTTAATACTTGCCTTATAACAAGCATCAGAATCTATCTACACAGGCTTGTATGTAAAATAAGTTATATGCCATTATAAAACCTTAAATAAATGCAGGTTGATGACCCAAAACCACAGCGTAACAGAAGTGTGATTATAAATATAATAACACTTTTACATCGGCTCAGTGCATCTTCTCCTCACAGCTGCAAATGCTAAAGAGACAATGATTAATAATTATTGTCACCAACCTGTATTGTGCCCCCAGTTCTGCACAATGGAAAACTGAGGGTCATACAATTTAGAGAGAACAAAATTGTAAAAGATCAATGTGTTTCAACTGATATCCCTCAAATACTGAGTCTAATTCTACATAGTTACAACTACAGAGCCATTAATTGAATAATTTTATTATCCACAAGATCAAGCTGGCTTTATACACAGCCACCTCCATAAGTATCCATGTGAGAATGGCAGCAAATCCGCAGGCATTGTTGCAATACCTAAGCCTGGTAAGGTTCCCTCTTCAGCTCAAAACTATCGCCCAATTGCATTATTATACACTGATGTTAAGCTTTTTCCGCTCTTTGTCCACTTTTACCTTTCCTTATAAAACGCAGACCAGGTTGGTTTTGTCCCGGGCAGGCAGGTCCCAGATAACACTTGTATTTTTAACATTATTGAACACGGATTTTTTTTTATAAAGACCCAGTATTAGTATTGTCGTTAGACACAGAGAAAGTGTTCAAAAAAGAGAAATGCAATCATTTACAGTGCAAAATCTGGTTTTGCAGTGTAAATGATTTCCGTTTTAAAAAAACCTGGAGATTTCTTCCCAAATCTCTCACTTTCTGAATCTCTTATCCTATTAAATCTCACCCATCATATGCTTGGCAGTTGATATCAGATATTTAGTGTGAATTTAGCTAAAGATGTTGACCTTTTTGACTGCAGTGTTATGCCTTTGTTATGTTCTTTTGAGAAATTGTTACTGGAAATTTCTTGGCTAGGGAAAATTGCTGTTGCTAAGATGGTGCTCCTTCCTAAACTCCTGTACCTTTTCCATGCCATTCCCTGTAATAGCCCCAAATTCCTCTGTTCTAAAGCTAAGAGAATATTTCCTAAAACATTTGGAAGGGCTCTAGGCCCTGTGCAGCCAGGTCTGAATTACCCCACAGTTTTATTTACTGCTAGTCAGTGGTCGAAGTGGGCCGGTATGCAACGGTATGGCACTTTGCCACGGACTGCATTTTTTTTTTGTAAGGAGAAGCAGTTAGGGCAGTGGTTTGCAAAATGTGCGCCGCAGCTCCCTCGCTTTGATAGGGAAGCCGCGGTTCCAGAGTCCCTACAGGCAGCACAGGGAGTGGGAGCCGGCACACAGGGATTGAAAGCAGCTGCCGTCAGTGAGTGACAGGCAGTTGATGTTAGCGTGCGCCAGGCAGGAGTGAGCGCGGCGGAAGGCTGCCTGCACTCACTCCCTCAAGATTGGCTCCCTGGGGGGTGTCAATCAATTGTGCAGCCATTGCACATTGTGTATGGGCTGACTGGACTGTCTTCCGGGGCTCCCTGCCAGGAGGCGCGGGACAAAACTGACCTGCTGTGGCTGCTGATTAAGGCTGGTGAGTGGACAGGTAATCTGTGGGGGCACATTTATCTGGCACTGTGGGGGCACGTTTATCTGGCACTGTGGGCACATATCCGGCTAACGTGTGCAAGGCGCTGTATCTGGCGTAACGTGTGCAAGGGGCTGTACCTGGTGTACAGTGTGTATGGGGCTCTACCTGGCGTAATTTGTATAAACGGCTGTACCTGCCATAATGTATAGAAGCGGCCATTGGCATAATTTGAATTTTGTCTCATTCTGTGGGAATTTTGGGACATTACCTGTGGCATAATGTGAATGGTCTCATTCTATATGGCATAATCTGTAACGGTCACCAGTACCAGATAGTATAAGGGTTTCTACTAATGTGTATAAAGGTTATATGGTGAGGTATACAACGCTTAAGGACACACCCTTTTTTATAGTGTCCACGCCCCCTTTTCTCAGAGCGCGCGCATACATACAACCTTAACTTTTGCATACCCCCCACTTCAAAATTTCCACTTCGACCACTGCTGCTAGTTCTTTGCTCTAGGCTCGTGCAGTGTGTATTCCCTTGTCCACCCATTTCCCCTGATATGTCTTGTTGTTTCGTCCTCTTGGGCCCTCCCTATTTTTCTTAACATTGAGCCAGTTATAATTTCTGTGTACAGTTATTAATTTGTAAAGGTTTCCTATTCTCATATGTATACTGTGATGGTCTCACTGCTGTTTAATTAATAAAAATCTGGGAGGTAGATTTACAAAAGCTTCTAAACATGAAAAGGAGGTGATGTTGCCCATATCAACTAATCAGATTCTGTCTATTATTTATCTATAGCATCCTAGAAAATTATAGACAGGATCTGATTGGTTGCTATGGGAAACGTCACCTCTTTTCAAACCTTTACAAACTAACAGCTGTATACAGAAATTATAACACGCTAAATGTAAATAAAAAAAATAGGGGGGACAAAGTGACAAAACATGGGTACAGCCATAAGCTCCTCTGGCACCAGGGTGACTGCACAAAGTGAAGCTTCACAAGGGAAACCAATCTATTTTTTCCACTGATAGTTCTACTTTCCCTGTGTGTATTATATTCTGTCCATTCTCTAAGATCCCGGGAGACTGAAGCTATAGCCACTCTAGGCTTCAGTACGGTTCTATTTCCATATTCATAGGCAAACTATCTTCAAATGGAAAAAGAGGGATGTATCTCCCAAGCAGTGTTGAAACAGGTGCCGGACGGCTCCACGACAGTCGGGATTCCGACAGTCATTCCTCCGACGTCGGAATCCTGACTGCTCCCTCGTGGGGGTCCACCACCCCCATAGAGGGAGAATAAAATAGGTGGCGAGCGCAGCTCGCCACCGTGCCCGCAAGGGGCTTCATTGCGCTCCCCACGCTGTGCAGTCGGGATTCCGACGTCTGACTAATGACTGTCGGAATCCCGACTGTCGGGCTACTATACCACACCCGTTGAAACGCCGCGACAACAGCTGGTTCACTCACATTCACATCTAATTTAATCCCCCCAATAAACCTTCTTGTGGTCTTTATTTTTCAGTGCTACACCTCCAAGGTGTTAACTCAAATGATTGGCCTGCAATGGTGTGGAATAGGAAATGTCTGTTATATTCTTATACATTGCTGGGTCACCATGACCTCTTCTTTGTAATACCATGTTCAATTTAACTTTGTGTAGCACTTAAATGTCATTACGCCAAATTTGTTGTTTCTTTGTTTGTGGTATACAATAAAATGTCTTTATACCTCGCAAATGCCGCTTGAATTTAAAGTGAAAGCTTCCTCCCCTTAAGTAAATATAAGGCAACAGGGATACTACAGCCACATCTGGGATAATGCAGGTTAAGTGGATTGCTTTTTACTGATCTGCACAAAAATACATAAATTACAGTAGCCATGCATTGTATTGTAATAATGAGAACCAAACAAGACGTGTTTTAACTGCAGACTTTCAGCTTAATTGAGGTTATATACATCCAAATCAGGTGAACTGTTTCAATATGTGACTCCCACTTTTTAAAGGGACCAAAAGTAATCGGACAATGGACTCAAAAGCTATTTCATGAACAGGTGAGGGCTATCCCCTCATTATTTCATCATCAATTAAGCAGTTAAAAGGTCTGGAGTGGATTCCAGGTGTGACATTTGCATTTGGAATCTGTTGCTGTCGACTCTCAATATAAGATCCAAAGAGCTGTCACTATCAGTGAAGCAAGCCATCATTAAGCAGAAAAATCAATACAAACCCATCAGAGAGATAGCAAAAACGAAGTGTGGCCAAATCTACTGAAAGAACGCATTGCAGAGCTCAAAAACACCAAAAGACCTGGAAGATCACGGAAAACAACTGTGGTGGATGACAGAAGACTTACTTCCCTGGTGAAGAAAAACCCCTTCACAACAGTTGCCCAGATCAAAAACACTCTCCAGGAGGTAGGAGTATATGTGTCAAAGTCAACAGAAGACTTCACAAGAGCAAATATAGAGGGTTCACCACAAGATGTAAACCATTGGTGAGCCTCAAAAACTAAAAGACCAGATTAGAGTTTGCCATCTAAAAAGCCTTTACAGTTCTGAAACATCCTATGGACAGTTCCTATGGACAAAGATCAACTTGTACCAGAGCAATGGGAAGAGAAGAGTATGAAAAAGGAAAGGAACTGCTCATGATCCAAAACATACCACCTCATTAGTGAAGCATGGTGGTGGTAGTGACATGGTGTATGGTGTGGGCATGTATGGCTGCCAATGGAACCGGTTCCCTTGTATTTATTGACAAAAGCAGCAGGATGAATTCTGAAGTGTTTTGGGCAATATTATCTGCTCATATTCAGTCAAATGCTTCAGAACTCATTGGATGGTGCTTCACAGTGCAGATGGACAATGACCCGAAGCATAATGCAAAAGCAACCAAAAAGTTTTTTAGGCAAATAAGTGGGATGTTATGCAATGGCAAGTCAATCACATGACCTGAATCTGATTGAGCATTTCACTTGGTGAAGACAAACCTGTAGGTAAAATGACCCAAGAACAAGCAGGAACTGAAGACATTTGCAGTAGATGCCTTGCAGAGCATCACCAGGGATAAAACCCAGCGTCTGTTGATGTCTATGTGTTCCAGACTTCAGGCTGTAATTGACTGCAAAGGGTTTGCAACAAAGTATTAAAAAGTGAAAGTTTGATTTAGGATTGTTTAGTTTGTCCCATCACTTTTGGTCCATTACAAAGTGGGAGGCACATATAGAAACCGTTGTAATTCCTATACTGTTCACCTGATTTGGATGAAAATACCCTCAAATTAAAGCACGTCTTATTTGGTTCATTTCAATTCCATTGTGGTGGTGTATAGAGCCCAAAATATGAGAATTGTGCCCATGTCCCAATATTTATGGGCCTGACTGTATACTAACTAACAAGATATCAGCTCCTAGCTTATTTTTCAAACATAACCTGTAAAATGACAGAATTGGTTAATACTTTATCTCTCCAGCCTTTGATAAATCTCCCCCACGAACTAGCATCCAACCTGTAGAGTAACTTGTAACTTATTTTATGTACCCTTAGAAGTGTTAAATATTTCTTGCGCCACAAAACTGTACATACACAAACAGAAATATACCTTTCAGAAGCTGGTTGAGATCCATTGCATCCTGTAAGGTCTTGGGGTCAGATCTGCCATCAGGATCTGTGGGAACAAGGTAATGTTTAGTAATAGTACACCATAGATGCGTTTCAGCTTACTGAACTCAGCAGGTTGATATCACTTAATTCCCAGTACTTTATAGCATCTCCTATGAAATGTTACCTTTATTATTATTATAATTTTATTTATAAGGCGCCACAAGTGTTTTGCAGCGCCGTACAAAGGAACAATACAGGGAGACAAAGATTGGCATAACATTGAATAAATAACAAAAATACAGTACAAATAAAGAGCGCCACAGATCAATACACATTACAGCTTAAATGTAAGTAGTGAGGAATTAATCAACATACAACTAGAGGCTTGAGGCCAATGATGGAGAGGAGTATGCAGACGAAGATGGTCACTTAGTGTTGGAGTATAGGAGAGCTGTGAGTGAAATGTGAAGAGAAGTGGGCTTAGACGACAAGAGGGAAAAGGGCCCTGCTCGGAGGAGCTTACAATCTAGTAGGAAGGGGAGACAGACAGATTACAAGAGGTGCAAGCAAGTGGGTGGTGGTTAGATAGCAGGATGTAAACAGGCAGCTGGTTTATGCAGTGGAAGGGTACGCTTTGATGAATAGGTGAGTTTTCAGTGCCCGTTTGAAGCTTTGCAAGGTCGGGGAGAGTCTAATGG
Organism: Crinia signifera; assembly: GCF_055691185.1. NCBI lineage: Eukaryota > Metazoa > Chordata > Amphibia > Anura > Myobatrachidae > Crinia > Crinia signifera. The sequence continues at coordinate 92,659,301 of NC_139217.1, read as the reverse complement.
AGCGAGGGAGTGCGTTCCACTGAAGGGGTGCAGCACGGGCAAAGTCCTGTACTCTAGCATGGGAAGCAGTGATCAGGGTGGAGGAGAGACGACAGTCGTCAGCCGACCGTAGAGGGCGGGAGGGTGTATGAATGGAGATGAGGTTAGAGATATATGGAGCAATGGAATTAGAGATGGCCCTGTATGTGAGTGTGAGGTGTTTGAAGAGGATTCTGTAGGGGAATGGGAGCCAGTGCAGATTTTGTTGAAGGGGAGTGGCAGAATTAGAGCGGCATAAACCAGAAGAAACATCTAATAGGCATGATTACAAGTATTTACCAATGAACATGTAGAACATGACAAGAACAATTACCATATATTTCTTGGCTGACATTCTCTTGCCGCTTAACTTTACTTTTCAGTGCTTCACTAGTAGCTGCTATATCAAAGGATTGTATTGGGCTGATGTCAGGTGTGGATAGAGGAGTAACATCAGTGACAGTGTCCTCTGACTCATCAGTATGGTCCTTTGTAGGCTGCTTAGCTAACCTGCGCTCAGGAGACCCCAGGGAGAACGGTGCTCGCTCTTTTAACAATTGAGGAGGTTTTGATTTGTGGTCATCTGATGCAGCGTCTGAAAACTCTGTGTCGGAGCTGGAGATGGACGAAGGAAAGTCCCTGCTGTATTTTGTATTTTTCTTTCCAATGTTGCTTTGCTTTGCAGTTCTGGGCCTTGAGCTCCGACTCTCTTCCTCGCTGCTGTCATCTTCATCAGGGTAGTAATGGTCTTCAAACTCGTGCCTTATCTGGGGAACGCCTGTTGGAATACTTGTTCCAAGTGCAGAATTTCTTCCAGATTTTACTGCACTACTGGGTCTGGAGGCCTCGGGAGAGGACAGAGCCTCCTTTGATTTCTCTTTATTCACTTGTTTTTGTGTGCCATGATTTGTTTCAGCTTCTCTTTTACTTTGCCCTGATCCGAAACCCACTTTATCCTGCATCGACTCATGCTTGCTGGGTACTGATGTACTGACAACTTGTGGCCCAGAATCTTCATCTGCATCACTGTCAAAAAAGGAGTGATCTACCTCCCCGTCATCAGAAAGGTTGTCATACCGATCCATGATGCAATAATACCTCAGAACCTGCCGAGAAAAAAAATAATAATAATTAGAACAAAATGCATAAACGGCAATTTAAATGCTTCTGTACAAACAAGCTACTCTTCAGAGTACATGAACTGGTTTCTACCAGAGCACAAAATTGCTGCGCAATTTTGCTGGTGTCAAGATCGCCCACGGAGAGCACATACACACGCAGAAATTTGTGCTAAGCAATTTTGCTTAAGCAAAAAAAGCAGGGTAATGGATCAGAATGAGAGACTGCATGCACTGATATTTAATCTCTTGAAGCATACACACGGAGAGATCTGTGCTACTAGAAAATAGCACAAATTTGCTCCGTGTGTATGCCCCTTAAGCCATTTATTACATACAATTATAAAAGCACGAGAGCTTCTCTTCTCCCACACATGCACGTCTGCACGTCTGCCTGGAGGTTCCGCAACTCCTCCCCTGACCACTACTGTGTACTGGTCACCTCGTCTCCCCGCTGACGTGTCTGCCCGGAGTCTCCGCACCTCCATCCCTGCAGTCTACAGGTAATGAGCTGCTGCAGTGGGCACCCCAGCCAACAATTTCCCTCACATATCAGGAGGCCGATTCCGGGATTGGGAAAATGGCCCAGGATTGGCCTCCCGACTCCCAACTAAATGGGGCAACATTTTCTGTTGTATACTACATCAATGGTCAACTTCCCACTAGCTAGGTGCCCTAGGGCCCCATTCCCTGAGGATGCTCCTTCTCCCATTCACATCAGAGCAGCTGGACCATTTTTTTTTATTTAATACCATGAAGGGGAACTTTTCAGGGAAAATATTTGCGTTGTTGTTTAGAGGAGACTAAAGTTAAGGTGCCCATACACGTGCCGATAATCGCATGTGTTTTAAACTTTTAAAGTTCAAAATGCATTGCATCGGCTTTAATCGCACCATGTACCAGCGGGGATGCGATGCGCGTCCCCGCGGGTACAATATCGTAAAGCACAAAAAGTATCTGCAGGCAGTACTTTTTGTGCTTCATTGCATCACATCAGTTTTGGAGTACATGTGATTCGATGTCGATTACAGACAGTTAACGTAATTTTTTTTTTACAAAAAGGCTGAAATCACATCACATTGCACCCGCACAGTGCAGCACATTGCATCGCATCCACTTCAAGTGCCAAAATTGCATGGCACCTTGAAGTTCAAAACGCACAGCACACTGACATCGGTGCGTGTATAGGCAGCTTTAGGGCTGCTTTTGCTTTTCTGGACTCCAGAGGCACCTGATCTGAAATGCCTTGCCCCTTCATAGTGGGAGGGGATTTGGAACAGCAGTCACATGATTGTGATGTGGTGGGAGGCAGCACACTTTGATGCCCTTAACTGCTGGGCAGCTCTGCAAGCATGCTGAACTACAGTGCCCCTACAGCTGGCATGGGAGCCGCAAGTGATGCCACATGAGGTACTGCTGCATGGATTCTGGCGCTGTGGCATTGGTGATCAGAATTTACCTGTATTCAAATTTTGGTACTTGTGTATTATCTGGGTGCCCGATTTTTTCATCGCACATTAAAAAAATCGCATCACATCGCATACAATCATAACGCATGCGACGCGATTGGACCCGATTTTTAATCGCACAGGCACCCAGATGCCTGATTCCTATGTTAAATGACCCCCCAGACCCGATTTTTGATTGTACACCCAACCTGATGGGGGATTACTATGTTAAATGGCCCCCCATTTTTAATGCCACCCCGAAGCGTGGCAAGCGCAGCGAGCCCACGAAGGGCGGCGGTATGCGTCCTCCGACCTTTTCATACCCCCACTATCCACGTCGGCGTGGAGCAGATTTTATATAGCGTGGGGAGCGCAGCGAGCCCGAAGCGTGGCAAGCCCCGCGAGGGGACGCGGAATACATGTTGAGTAATACGCGTCCGCTCGCCACGCTTCGGGCTCGGTGGCTCGCTGCACTATATAAAATCAACTCCACGCCGACGTGGATAGTGGGGGTATGAAAAGTTCGGAGGAGCGTACCGCCGCCTCTCGCGGGCACGCTGCGCTCGCCACGCTTTGGGTTGGTGTTGATACTGGGGTGGCATTAACAATGGGGGGGGGGCCTTTCACATTGTAATCAGGCATCAGGGTGCCTGTACAATGTAATATCGGGTACAATCGCATCGCATCGCATGCCACTAGTTAAGGCATGCGATGCAATATTAAAATTGTACACTCCTCCCGGGAAAGGCTCAGAATCGGGTACAATTGAATCACATGCCTTAACTAGTGGCATGCAGTGCGATATATCGGGCGCCCAGATAATACACAAGACAAGTACCCACATTTTAGTACTGTAGTATTATGATTATTAATATTTGGGATGGGGTGTTAATAATGTTTTGCATAAGGGTAGAGCATACCCTCCAACAGTACCGAATTTGCCGGTACAGTATCGTTTTTTTACGGTCTGTACCGGCAAATTAAACATGTACCGAATGTACCGAATTCAGAGCCGGGCAGCGCACAGACAGCAGTTAGCTGTCTGTGCGCTGCCCGGCTGGATTTAGTTTCTGCCCTCTGCTTACCTAAAGCGGCGGCAGCAGCAGCATAGTCTCTGCCGCGTAATTCAAGGCCCAGCCCAGGGCAGGCTCTTTCTCCCTAGGCTCAGGCTGGAGTCAGTGGACAGCCGCGAGCCAATAGGAGGTCGCGGTCTAGCAGCCGCTCATGATTGGCTGTCTGACCGTGACCTCCTATTGGCTCGCGGCCGCGGCGCCCAGCGGGAGAATTTAAAATAGTGAGGGTCAGGGACGAGGATGTTGCCGGCTTGCCGCTGCTTACACTATACAGCCGGGCAGCGCGCACAGCCTGCTCTCTCTGCCCGGCTATAATTTTATTCAATTGTGTGTGTCCGGCGGCTCCCCCTTGACAATGAGCAAAACCCCCCCTTGACAAGAGCATTTTCTCCCCCCCTTGACAACGAGCAATTCCTCCCCTTGACAACAGCATTTTCTCCCCCCCCCCTTGGCAACGAGCAAGTCCCCCTCCCTTTGCAATCGGCATTATAGCATTATATTCCCCCTTGGCAACATGCCATGCACTCCCTCTTGGCAACAAGCATGAAGCCAAATCCTCCTTGACATCAAACATGAAGCCCTGGCATCAAGAAAGAACCCTCTAGCAATGAGCATGTAGGTAAGCAGCATTTATGCATCAAATATGTAATGGGCATTATGGTTTGTTATTTAGTATGTAATGGGCATCACGATGTGTTGTACAATGTGTAATAGGCATTACGGTGTGTGACCTTATGTGTAATTGGCATTACGGCGTTTACTAAAATGTGTAACGGGCATTACGATGTGTTGTGTAATGTCACGCCCCTTTTGTGTTGTGACACGCCCCTTCCACATGGCCACGCCCCCTTTCTGAATGTGTACCTATTTCTGCCCTTCAAATGTTGGAGGGTATGGTAGAGTGGCCACTCTACATGCAGCATTTTCTACATGGTTGTAATGTTAAGGGGCATGCACACGCAGAGATTTGTGCTAAGCAATTTTGCTTAAGCAAAAAAGTCAGGGTAGTGGATCAGAATGAGAGGCTGCATGCACTGATATTTAATCTCTTGGAGCATACACACGGAGAGATCTGTGCTACTAGAAAATAGCACAAATTTGCTCCGTGTGTATGCCCCTTAAGCCATTTATTACATACAATTATAAAAGCGCGAGAGCTGTGCCTGTATTGTGTGGGCAGCGTGTGCGGGGTCCCTGCACTGACAGCAGTCACGCTGCAGCAAAGCTGGGGACAGGGAGGACGCATCCGGTCACCATGGAGACAGCAGCAGGTGAGAGGCGGCGGCGCCGCGTACACTCAGACACCACGATGATCGCAGCTATGCTCCTAGCATGCTCGGCACTGTGTGCTCCCCTCTCCGCCCGTTACCTGAACAGGTGGGCCGATCCGCGGCCTCTATAAGCGATAGTTGAGGGTGTCCGGTGCCGGGGAGCCCGCACGCAGCTGCTCAGACGCCCGCTGTGGCTGTGCTGCCTGTCACCACAATCCGCCTGGCTCGCGCAACCACATAGCGCTTGGCTATTCCAGAAACTATAACACCTCCCCGTAAACACGCTATGTCACTTCCAGGACTGCTGGGCGGGTCATGGAGGACTGTCGCCATATTTCTTGTGGGCAAATAGAAACCAAGCCATTAGCTTTCCTGCACAGCCATTATTAATGTGCTACATTATCATACAGGGACTGATCTTGTGAGGTTTTGTGCGCATTAATACAATGCTTGGGCCAAAAAAATTTTGAGTCTGGAAGTGCAGAAAAGGCATACTCATACCTCCCAACATAACCCTCTCCAGGAGGGACAAAATGCTCTATTCCTGGACTTTCCTCTTAATTTATGATTGCCATCACCTGTGTGACCCTCCTGGAAAGGGTCATGTTGCGACGGACTGGGCAGCTGAATCAGCCCTGGCATTTGTGCATGCATGTGACCGTTTTCGTCTATGTGCACATGCCAGGCACGCGCATGCGTGCGCATACATGCACGCGCTGCCTCTCCTGGCTTGCAGGAGAGAGTGAAATAGTGGCCTGTGATGCCCCTCTTTCTCCTGGACCTCAGGGACGCCTGCCTGCTGCAAGTCCAGCGGCTCTCTCTGTGCGCTAATCGGTAGGCAGAGCCTCCACCTTGCAAGGTGCCGAGAATAGACGCTGTGCGCATGCGCACAGCGTCTATTCATCGCCGACGAGCGGCGAAAACGGGGGCGTGGCCGGAGTTCGCGGCACCCTGTGAGGCCACGCCCCCTTTTCTTGAGGCCACGCCCCCTTTTCGGGAGCGCGCGAGGCTACGCCGCGCGAACGTCCAGACCTCCCAACTTCAAAAGTTGGGAAGTATGATATGAGGACATTTATAAATATTATTGAATAAATGCAGCCACCTTACTTGCTGCAGTGCTTCATGTGCTGCTTCAGGTTCATCGGATGGTCCGATCCATAGTTGCCTACTCTCCTCCATTCTGCAGGAGACTCCCTGAAATAACAGGAATCTCCCTCTCTCCCTCTCTCCCTCATTAGTCTAGCAATCTCCCTCATTTCACTTAGCCCACATTACACTGTTAAAGTTTTTGGGAAAAAAGGAATGAGAGATTTACATTGAATCATCAGCACCATTTCCCAGCACTTTACCAAGTATAGTAGCTCTTACTAACTGCTTTGGGGCTCATCTACATTTGGATAAAAGTAATTTTAAAAGATTCTTCTCAGATGTAGCAGTACACACCCAAGCTTCTGGGTACCACTTTCACAATCTCTTTTCAAAATATCTCCATATATGGAACTAGACTCGCCCTTTGGGTGGAGCATGACACGCCCCCTCAATGGGGCGCTGTGCAATACTCTACTACCAACTATAATCTACCTGAAATTAGTCTTCGAAAGTAGGCAAGTATGATCCGATCCTCCCGTCAGTCACGCTGCCTTGCGACTGCACCCCACGCAAAGCTGCTCAGCCTCAGGCAGCTTTGCGCCCAGAAGGACGTCACAGCGCATACGGAGAGCGCTGACAGTCCTTTTCCCTGAGTGTCCGCGGTGCCAGCGTGTGACATCATGGCGCGCACGCTGGCATGGGACCCCAATGCACTTTTGGGAACGGGTGCTGGGCCAGGGGAGAGCGGAGCACCAGTGGCTGAGACTGTCACCTAGCCCAGAGCCAGGAGAAGGAGTTGGGACACTAGGGGGAGTCGGACGAAATAATCGGTACATTCGGTACAGTCTTTATTTAGCGGTACAGTCTGTTAAAAAGCGGTACTGTACCGGCAAATTTGGTACAGTTGGAGGTATGTAAAGGTGGCCGTACACTAGTATGATTTGGCCCTTTTCTATTCGTTTTTGATGCATCTGGCAAATAAATTGTCTGAAAAAAAAATTGTACTTCCTCATCTTTGCGGCAACAGCTTATGCTTCAGAACTTACATAGTGTATCTCATACCACCCTGGGTCCACGTCACCATCTAAGCCTGGCGTGGCAAGTCCACATGGGGATGATGATGCCATTCTGAAAGCGGCTAACGTAACTGGCATAAGCTGTGGCAGCAAAGACGAGGATGTACCAAAAAGCAGCAAATCCATACTTGCCTACCCTCCCGGAATGGCCATGAGGGTCCCGCAAACTGGGGCCCCCTCCCGGGAAGGAGGGCAAATCTCCCGCATCACCACTGGAGCCCTCACTCCCTCTTCCTAGCTGTACAAAATCCCAAATGACGTGGGTCCACGGCGTGGGGTCGGGGCTAAAATGACACGAATTGTATCATTTCGCATCATTTAGTCCCTCCTCCAATCCGCAGACCTGCAAATTAACATGGCTGACTATCGTGGGGATGGGGCTTGGTGGCGTCAGTCTCGTCCCGCCCCCGACATGTAGCCTCGTACCGCCCCGCCTAAATAAAGGTAATTTACTTACTATTCCGATCTGATGCGCGGCCCCATTCATCTTACGCCGTATCCACACATTGTCGCCTTCCTGACCCTCTCCTTCACTGAGAAAATTCTCTGTTCTTGGACGTCCCTGGTAATGTATGATTACCATCACCTGTGGGGAGCTAGGTAATTGATAAGAAAGGCGTTTCACCACAGGTGATGGAAATCATACATTACCAGGGACGTCCAGGAACAAAGAATTTTTTCCCTGAAGGAGAGGGACAGGTAGACAACTATACACTACAGCAGGGGTGGGGAACTTCAGGCCCGGGGGCCGTATGTGGCCCCCGTAGCCGGTCTGAGTGGCCCTCCCACCTGCCGGGCGGCTTCGCCGGGAGTCAAGTACAGGGGAATTTTTGCTTGAGGTCGGTATTTCTTGCGAGATTCCTCTTAATCAACAGCAGCCAGAGACTCTCAGCCCTATTCAGCGGCAGCCGGCGGAGTGTGGGACAGCAGCAGCAGGACAATTTGTAAGAGAAATTTTTACATATGGCCCCGAAGGATGTTTTCCCTATACAAACGTCCCTTGGCACAAAAAAGGTTCCCCACCCCTGCGCTACAGCAAGGATGTATCATATCGGGGGCAGTACGGATGGTGTAATGCAGTGGTTCCCAAACTTTTTTGAATCACGGCACCCTAGAGCAGGCATTCCCAACCACGGTCCTCAAGGCACACCAACAGTGCAGGTTTTGTAGATATCCAGACTTGAGCACAGGTGACTTAATTAGTATCTGAGGGATTCTGATTAAACCATCTGTGCTGAAGCCTGGATATCACTAAAACCTGCACTGTTGGTGTGCCTTGAGGACCGTGGTTGGGAATGCCTGCCCTAGAGCATCAAAATATTTTGAAGGCACCCCTAGGACAGGAACCACTGGTGTAATGGTTAGCATTACTGCCTCACAGCGCTGAGGTCATGGGTTCGATTCCCACCATGGCCTTAACTGTGCGGAGTTTGTATATTCTCCACGTACTTGCGTGGGTTTCCTCCGGGTACTCGGGTTTCCTCCCACAATCCAAAAATATACTGGTAGGCTAATTGGCTCCTGACAAATTAACCCTAGAATGTCTGCGTGTGTGTGTACATGTGGTAGGGAATATAGATTGTAAGCTCCACTGGGGCAGGGACTGATGTGAATGTTCAATTATACTCTGTACAGTGCTGCGGAATCTGTGTGCGCTATATAAGAAACTGTTAATAAATAAATAATAAATATCCCGGAGTGGTGGAAAGGATCACATATGATACATTGTATGCAAAGTGACTGCAAGGTTAGCATGCAATACCTAAGCCTAGTGAAGGGGGGGGCTCTTGAGATGCATGCGGCTCTTTTCTTTATGAGATGCAGCTCCAGCACCCACCCAGTGGCCACCGGAGTATAAAGCCCCGTACACCTGGGGGAGATATATTGCTCAGCCATATATGGCTGAGCAATATATTGCTCAGTTTTTCCTTTTCATCAGCGACCAGAGATGGTCGCTGATGAAAAAGAACCCAGCTGGTCGCAGGAGCATGTTCCTGCGACCAGCGATCACTACAGGGGTAAAAACGGGAGCGCGCACCCGGCGATATATCGCCGGTGCACACTCCCATCGTGGGCAATATGGTCGCTTAGCAACCATATTTCCCGCAATATTATACAAAATTGGCCCCCGTGTGTACGCACCTTAAGTAGTACCGTAAGTCAGAGCCGGGAGGTATTATTTTGCATTTGCATGTTCCTCTGCCACTGTTTCTTTCCTCCAGTGTAATCCGATGTGCAGCGCATCACTGTTGCACTTGGAGGACTCTGAAGTCAGCGTTCTCTGGCGCCATTTTAATTTGGAACCTGCTGTCCTATCGGGGACTTTTTCAGCTCCTGCCTCCTCCTGAGTTGGCATGCCCTCCTTTCCTGAGCCTTAAGGCCCATATGGGATGCGGTCATTTGGTCTGCAGCATGATGATCGTCAGTCATTAGGTCAACATGGTTCTAAGTCGAAAGGTCATAAGTTCGACAGGTCATTAGTTCGACAGTGTCTAGGTCGACATTCAAAAGGTCGACATGGGGTTTTTCCACTGTTTTTTGAGCCGACATGTGCCAACAAGTGGTATTTCATGCCCTACCATCCAATAGGGCGTGGTGGGAGAATAAAATAGTGTGCCGAGCTTAGCGAGGCACCGTGCCCGAAGCATAGCGAGCCATGCGAGGGGATGAGTTGCACTTTAAACTGTGTCCATGTCGACTGTGTTGACATTCAGGTAAAAAAAACTGTGAATGGATGCTGCACACAGGCATCCATTCACCTCCTCCCTGCCTCCGCTGCTGCCTGCGGTCCAGAGGTTGGGCTTTCCCCATTGCTTTAAATGAGAGGCGGGTCAGATGACCCAGCGTACCCGTTTACACTGCCCTCTACCCAGGTCCTGCTCGTGTTCTACCCTGGTGAGGACCTGGGTAGAAGTCCCGTGTAAAGGGACACGGGTTAACCCCTTTTACACTGCCACTAACCCGGGTTTTTGCGGTGGTGTAAAAGAGGTATTAAGTGCAATTAAATTTTTGGTACAGCATCCCTATCTCACAGTACCTGGATCATACTCTAGTGTGTCTTCAATACAACTGGGGCGAGCACAACGAAGCCCCTTGTGGGCTCGTTGCACTCGCCATGTTGCGGGCTCAGTGTCTCGCTCGCTTGCCACAGGTTCTATTGTCCTTCTGTGGGGGTCGTGGAACCCCACAAGGGAGAATAGCCCTATCAGTCGGTATCCACACTGTCGGAGAACAGGCGGTTGATATTTCGATGTCAGTATACTGACTGTCGGGATTCCAATTGTCGTGCAGTCACCTGGCACCCATGCTCTTTATATGATGGGGATCATTCTAAATCATTTGGTCCCCGGCAAATTCCCGAATGGCTTCAGCGACATGCATAGTTGCAGAGCCGTTCCGACAGAGCAGTGTGTGCCGAGGGCGTGTGACGTCGGAGTCAGGTGTCATCTATGGGAATGCCCAGCGCTTCATGGATGTCACCTTGAAAATGCAGGGCATTAACTTGGGAATGCGGCTGGGACAAGGTGTGCTGGAGGTGGGCGGCCGACGTCATATGGCATCAGCCGCCCGCCCTGTCTTCATCCCGGCACACGCAAGTAAAAGTCAGGGTACTTGTGTATTATCTGGGCGCCCGATACATGGCATCGTATGCCACTACTTAAGGCATGCGATGCGATTGTACCCGATTTTGACCCTTTACCGGGAGGAGTGTAAATTTTTTATATTGCGTCGCATCGCATGCCTTAACTAGTGGCATGCGATGCGATGCGACGCGATTATACCCGATAATACATTGTACAGGCACCCTGATGCCTGATAACAATGTGAAATGCACCCCCATACCCATTTTTTAATTGTACACCCACCCTGATGGGTGATTACTATGTGAAATCCCCCCCCCCGTTGTTAATGCCACCCCAGTATCAACGGGTACGCGTCCTCCGACCTTTTCATACCCCCACTATCCACGTTGTGTCGAGTTGATATTATATAGTGTAGCGAGCGGAGCGAGCCACCGAGCCCGAAGCGTGGCGAGCGGACGCGTATTACTTCACATGTATTCCATGTCCGCTCGCCACGCTTCGGGCTCGGTGGCTCGCTTCGCTCGCCACACTATATAAAATCAACTCCATGCCAACGTGGATAGTGTGGGTATGAAAAGGTTGGAGGACGTGTACCGCCGCCCCTCGCGGGCTTGCTGCGCTCGTCACGCTTCGGGTTCGCGTTGATAATGGGGTGGCGTTAACAATGGGGGACCATTTAACATATTAATCACCCATCAGGGTGGGTGTACAATCAAAAATCGGGTCTGGGGGGGGGGGCAGTTAACATAAGAATCAGGCATCTGGGTGCATGTGCAATTAAAAATCGGGCCCAAACGCGTTGCATCACATCACATGCGATATGATTGTATGCGATGCGATACGATATGATTGCATGCGATTTTTAACTTGCGATGAAAAAATCGGGTGCCCAGATAATACATAAGTACCACAGTCAGTTTGGACTGACTTTTGTTTGCTAGCCCAGAAGAAAACATTCAATGGTCAGCGACCATCGAATGATTTCTCCAGCAGCGGGCACATGTGAGGGAATGTGTGTCCGGTACACATCCGCTCGCATGGTTGCAAGGGTAAATGGTGGTGCTGGGGTAGTGGGGGCAGATTTTCATCGGGGCAGTGGGACGAGCTCTCTAGGACTCGGTAAGCTGTGATCCTCACAGCTTACTGTGTCAACCAGAATCTGCCCCAATGCCCACAGTAGTTGTGGTGCTTACAATGCTCACAGTATTAGTGCCCCTTACACAATACAAACAGTAGTTGTGTTACTAACAAACATAATGGCCCCAGTGGTAGTGCCCTTTACGCAGTGCCCCCAGTGGTTGTGCCCCTTGCACACTGTCCCCAGTCCTGACACAGTCCTATACTTACCTGAATCCCTGCCCTTGCAACTACCACCTTCCACAGCGTCTATAGATGTACAATGGAATAGACGTACAATGGATGAGCAGAGCTCCATATGGTAGCCTAGATTGGTAGCCTAGAGCAGGTTGACAGACAGACTGCACCATATGGAGGCTTTGTCAGGTTCCTGGCTGTGGCCGCAGTGAGCCAGGGGAGGATTCTGGGAACATGAAACTGGGCAGGCTTGATGCAATGACGGTGCATGTATTGGCACTGGATACTGAGGACACAGCTAAGGAGAGTGTTGGTGTAGACTCTGTACAGAGGCGTGGAGTATAAACACAACGGTAGCCTTCTCCAGGGACCTCCGCAAGGGTATATGGGCATCGCTGCAGTTGATGGGCAGGTCGTGGCCCTCTGTCAGAGTCCTCTGCACCTACTGTAGCTGAACCTTGGCCTGTTCTGTGGATCTGGAACTGGTAGATATCAATGATATGAGCAGGGGTTAAAGTGAGCAAGAACGGGGCAGAACTGCGTTCCGGCAGTTCAATTTTGGAGGTGGAACAGTTCTGCTCACTCAGCCCTGCTGTCTGTCCTTGCCTGCCCCAGCTGTCTCTCTCAGAGCAGGTCCATCCATGTGACATGGCTTGTTCAAATGATGTGCCGTGCACGGTTTGCAACTCACGAACCAATCGGAGCTCGCGGCTCGGCAGCCAATCAGGAGCCACTGCTGCCTGATTGGCTGCTGAGCCGTGAGCTCTGCCTCATGAGCGGGGCTGGCCGCATCATTTAAAATAGCCACGGCACAGACGGATGGACAGATAAGCCACAGGGGTAGTGAGAGGAATAATGCTGCAACTGGCTTCTGCTAATCAACCCGGTGCCCGGTGTGTGTGCTGTGCTTCTCAGAGCGTCCCTCCTCCAACTCCTGGAGCTTGCTCCTGCGACCAGCTGATTACCTCTGCTGCTCCCCCGGCAGAGGTTCCCTTTCATCAGTGACCATCTCTGGTCGCTGATGAAAAGGAGAAACTGAGCAATATATTACTCAGCCATATATTGCTAGCAATATATGGCTGAGCAATATATCTCCCCCGTGTGTACGGGGCTTTAGGGGATGGGACTAGGGTTAGATATACTCACGAAACACTTTGGCAGCACCGGAAGCTGCTGTGACAGCACCATTGGGACACGGAAGAATATGCTGGAGCCACTGTTAGGGATCAATAGACCATCAGGGACGGTTTGTCAACAGTTAATCCTATTGATATATAACATGGTAAGCATGATGCACGTCGATATTGTCAACAGTTTAACCATTTTTACATTATAATTTCTACCTGAGGGTTGTCAACATGATAACTGTTAACAAGCTTGCTCTCCCAGAATGGCTGGGAGGCTCTCGAAAATCGGTTAGCACTCCTGACACCGAAAAAAAGTGGTCAAGTCTTCCTCATCCATGCTGCCCCACTTGCTTTCTACCCTATGGGAGATGCAACACAGAACCCAGAAAACGAATGCTAGGGTCCGGTGCACTTTGACTATGGGTACTATGCAGCGGCGGAACTCCCAGAGGCAATGGAGTCATCTGCCGCCGGGCGCCAGCCTTAAAGGGGGCACTGGCTCCATTGCCTTCTGATGTTCCGGGGAGACCATGTGGGTGAACCTAAGTGCCCCCCTGGCCCTGGATCTAACACACTGGCACCCGCTAATTGTATGCTGCACCGGGTCCCCGCTCATGCACGGTATGATATGCACGGACTGGCTCCTGGCTGAGCGGTCCCGCCCATTCATATCTAATGAGCGGGGACGCAGTGAATACTAAATGAATACTAATGGTCCCCACCAGGCACGGTTATGGTCGGAGTGGGCGCTCCCCCTCCCCCTCTTAAAAGCAGCGGGTCACTGGCTTCCTGCTTGATGGGACTAATGTGCTGCTGGCTTCATCCTGCTGCTGCCGTCGCCCCGGTTGCCACTGCCAGCCAGGAGCTGCTGTGCCTGCCACCACAATGGGGTCACCACAGCACAGAGTAGTCCGGTCCTCGCGCCTGCGCTCCGTCCTGTGGCCGCACACTGGCTGCAAGGTAATGGGCTGCGAGCGGGGTGGATGGAGGCAGAGCTGAGATTTGGGGATGAGGAGAACTTGGAACTTCCTCCCTCCCCGTCCTCCAGGCTCATTGCACACTCATACAGTACATGTCTGTGTTTGTGTGTATATTTTATATTTACAGTGTATATATATATATGTGTGTGTGTGTATATATATATATATATATATATATATATATATATCAGGGTTGCTGACCCTCCCGGAATTCCCGGGAGTCTCCCGAAAATCGGGTCCCCCTCCCGGCCCCCTGGAAGGGTGGGCAACCCTCCCGGAATCTGGGGGACCCCCATGAGCCCCCCGAATCGCGGCATATAAATGCCGCAATCCGCGGGTCTCAGAGGAGGGGGCAGAGCTAAAATGGCACAATCGTGTCATTTTAGCCCTGCCCCCTCCATGGAGACCAGTCATTTCTCCTATATCCCGTAATGGGGGCGGGGCTTAATGATGTCCCTTTATCACTCTCCCTGTTCCAATGTCGCTGCTGTCCCTCTCTGTGTGTCCCTGCTGTCCTTCTCTGTGTGTCCCTGCCATCCCTCTCCATGTCACTATGTCCCTGCTGTCCCTCTCTCTGTCCTTGCGATCTCTCTCTCTGTCCCTGCTGTCACTGTCCCTGCTGTCACGCTCCCTGACCCTGCTGTCACTCTCTCCTTCCTGACCACAGCCTCCTCCGCACTGCAGCAGATCACAGCTTTCTCTACACCGCCGTTTCAGCCGACCTCAGCCTCCTCCACACAACTGATGCTGACCATAGCCTCCTTTGCACCGCTGCTGCTGACTTTAGCCTCCTCTGCACCGCCATTGCAACCAACCACGGTCTTCTCCTCCACCTATCACAGCCTAAGGTAAGGGCTTCCTTTCTCTCTCCCACTTCTATGTACCTATCGTCACTCTTTCTGCCCCTGCTGTCATTCTTCCTGCCGTCCCTCCCTCTGTCTTTGCCATCCCTCCCTCTGTCTCTCTGCCCATCTCTCTGTCCCTGCTGTCACTCTCTTTCTCTATCCCTGCTGTCACTCACTCTCTCTGTCCCTGCAGTCCCTCCCTATTCCTGCTGTCCCTTTCGGTCCCTGTCGACCCTCACTCTCTCTCTGTCCCTGCTGTTCTTCTCTCTTTCCCTGCAGTCCTTCTCCCTCTGCTGTCCCTGTCCTTCTCTCTATCCATATGTCCCTGTCCCTCTCTATCCCTATGTCCCTGCTATCCCTCTCTCTGTCCCTATATCCATGCTCTGTCCTGGAATTTTGAATCGTACTGTGTAGCATAATGTGAATTTTGGCTCACTCTGTGGGAATTATGCATAATTTCATGTGGCAAAAGGTGAATTTTGCGTCATTCCGTGTGGCATAATGTTGAATTTTGGCTTATTTTGTGTGGCATTATGTGAATTTTTACTTATTACATGTCGCATCATGTTAATTTGGGCTCATTCTGTTTGGCATACTTTGTAAGGGGCACTAATACTAGTATGCGGGGTATATGGTGTACTATATAACCCCTTAGGATATGTCCCCTTCTGAGTGGTCACACACCCTTTTCTGGAGTTCTCGCGCCTTTGGCTTGCACAGAAAAAAGCTTAACTTTTCTATGCCCTCACTTAAAATTTTGACTTCAACCAATGTGTGTGTGTGTGTGTGTGTATATGTGTGTGTGTGTGTATATTATAAGGGCACGGTAGTGCCCTTATATTAAGGCTGAATCCAACGAACGGATTTTTCCCATAGGGAACTTTTCGGATGGGGGCATGGTGTTTGAGGGACTGCACCTCAAAAGTGACTGGGCGTACTGAGCTGAAATTTGGCATGTACGCGTAGAATCGTCAACCGGTGCTGCGTGCCAAATTTCAGGGCGAAATATTAAAAAATGACCAATTGGGAGCGATCTAAACTTCCAACTGCCAGTTTTTTTCTGACACTCGCGAAATGACACTTTGTCACCCATGTTAGTCTATGAGGGTTTTTTGGGAAGGCATAACTCGGGGTAGGGGAACAATTGAGACTTGGGGTTTGTTTTATTAGGTAGATATTGTCCCAGTGGAGTGCCTTTTGGGGTTGAGGATTTTCAGATAGGTACAGTTTTTATTAAATTTAGTGAAACGTCCCCCATTATAAAGATAGGAGCTCCAACTTGTTGCGCATGCGCAGTGCGTCCAATAGGGGGAGTACAGTCAGAGGCCTCACTTGGGTGTACCAAGATGGCCGACGGAGATGCGAGGGGCTAGATCTGCTGCCGCTCGGCGCTGCCTACAGAGGGGAGCCCGCAGCCCCGCAATCCCTCCAAGGGGACAGGAGCCAAAAGGGTAAAAACACCCACACATCCACAAGAATAATTGCGCCGCAGGGAGGGGAAGCTTTCTGGTTTGCCTGTTTAAAACACGAAGCTCCCGGCCGCCGCGCGCATACACACACTGACATGAGCCCGTGCTGCTGCGGCGCTCATGTCAGTGTGTGTATGCGCGCGGCGGCCGGCAGCTGTGTGTTTACACAGACAAACCAGAAAGCTTCCCCTCCCGAGTCTGCAGCGCCGCGGCTGCAAGTATTCTTGTGGGTGGGTGGGTGGCTTGTTTTGCTTAATGTGCTAGTAAGGCTGGTCCTGGGGTTGGTGGTGGGGGGACCCGCTGTAGGTGCCA
This sequence comes from Crinia signifera, assembly GCF_055691185.1. NCBI lineage: Eukaryota > Metazoa > Chordata > Amphibia > Anura > Myobatrachidae > Crinia > Crinia signifera. The sequence continues at coordinate 92,642,577 of NC_139217.1, read as the reverse complement.
GTGGTGTAGCAGAGCCGCAGCTGCTGCATGTCAGTGCATGGCCCCCCCCTCACTGCCCCCGTGTGTCCCCCGCCCCCCTCACTGCCCCCGTGTGTCCCCTGCCCCCCCTCACTGTATACGCTGTGCCCCCCCATGTGTATGCTGTGCCCCCCCATGTGTATGCTGTGCCCCCCCATGTGTATGCTGTGCCCCCCCATGTGTATGCTGTGCCCCCCCATGTGTATGCTGTGCCCCCCCATGTGTATGCTGTGCCCCCCCATGTGTATGCTGTGCCCCCCCATGTGTGCGCTGTGCCCCCCGTGTGTGCGCTGTGCCCCCCCCAGTGTGTGCGCTGTGCCCCCCCAGTGTGTGCGCTGTGCCCCCCCAGTGTGTGCGCTGTGCCCCCCCAGTGTGTGCGCTGTGCCCCCCCCGTGTGTACGCTGTGCCCCCCCCGTGTGTACGCTGTGCCCCCCCCGTGTGTACGCTGTGCCCCCCGTGTGTACGCTGTGCCCCCCGTGTGTACGCTGTGCCCCCCCGTGTGTACGCTGTGCCCCCCCGTGTGTACGCTGTGCCCCCCCGTGTGTACGCTGTGCCCCCCCGTGTGTACGCTGTGCCCCCCCGTGTGTACGCTGTGCCCCCCCGTGTGTACGCTGTGCCCCCCCGTGTGTACGCTGTGCCCCCCCGTGTGTACGCTGTGCCCCCCGTGTGTACGCTGTGCCCCCCCCTCCGTGTGTACGCTGTGCCCCCCCTCCGTGTGTACGCTGTGCCCCCCCTCCGTGTGTATGCTGTGCCCCCCCCCCTCCATGTGTACGCTGAGCCCCCCCCCCCCTCCGTGTGTACGCTGTGCCCCCCCCTCCGTGTGAACGATGTGTCCTTTAATATTATTATTATGTTTCCTGCCCAGACGCTGACCACCCCATGGTACCGCCGGGACTGAGACGCTTCCACAGCCTGCGGACCAGATTGAAGCGCTTCCTTGAGATGCCTCCGCCACCGGGAAGGCAGAAAGAAGCCACCCTGGTCATCAGAGGAGCAGTTGCACCCAGGTAAATCCATCCCCCCCACTGTCCCTGTGTGTACGCTGTTCAACCCCCAGTGCCCCGTGTGTATGTTGTTCACCCCCAGTGCCCCATGTGTGTGCTGTTCGCCCCCCAGTGCCCCCGTGTGTGCTGTTCGCCCCCCAGTGCCCCCGTGTGTGCTGTTCGCCCCCAGTGCCCCCATGTGTGCGCTGTTCGCCCCCCAGTGTGCCCCTGTGTATGCGCTGTCCACCCCCCAGTGTGTCCCTGTGTGTATGCTGTCCGCCCCCCTGTGTACGCTGTCCGCCCCCCAGTGCCCCCGTGTGTGCTGTTCGCCCCCCAGTGCCCCCGTGTGTGCTGTTCGCCCCCAGTGCCCACATGTGTGCGCTGTTCGCCCCCCAGTGTGCCCCTGTGTGTGCGCTGTCCACCCCCCAGTGTGTCCCTGTGTGTACGCTGTCCGCCCCCCTGTGTACGCTGTCCGCCCCCCAGTGCCCCCCTGTGTGCGCTGTCCGCCCCCCCAGTGTGCCCCTGTGTGTGCGCTGTCCACCCCCCAGTGTGTCCCTGTGTGTACGCTGTCCGCCCCCCTGTGTACGCTGTCCGCCCCCCAGTGCCCCCCTGTGTACGCTGTCCGCCCCCCAGTGCCCCCCTGTGTACGCTGTCCGCCCCCCAGTGCCCCCCTGTGTACGCTGTCCGCCCCCCAGTGCCCCCGTGTGTACGCTGTTTGCCCCCGTGTGTACGCTGTTTGCCCCCGTGTGTACGCTTTTTCCCCCCGTGTGTACGCTGTTTGCCCCCGTGTGTACGCTGTTTGCCCCCGTGTGTACGCTGTTTGCCCCCGTGTGTACGCTGTTCGCCCCCCAGTGCCCCCGTGTGTACGCTGTTCGCCCCCCAGTGCCCCCGTGTGTACGCTGTCCGCCCCCCCAGTGCCCCGTGTGTACGCTGTCCGCCCCCCCCCCAGTGCCCCCGTGTGTACGCTGTCAGCCCCCCCAGTGCCCCCGTGTGTACGCTGTCCGCCCCCCAGTGTCCCGTGTGTACACTGTTCGCCCCCCAGTGCCCCCGTGTGTACGCTGTCCGCCCCCGTGTGTACACTGTCCGCCCCCCCAGTGCCCCCGTGTGTACGCTGTCCGCCCCCCCAGTGCCCCCGTGTGTACGCTGTCCGCCCCCCAGTGTCCCGTGTGTACGCTGTTCGCCCCCCAGTGCCCCCGTGTGTGCTGTTCGCCCCCCAGTGTCCCCGTGTGTGCGCTGTCCACCCCCCAGTGTGCCCCTGTGTGTACGCTGTCCGCCCCCCCAGTGCCCCTGTGTGCGCTGTCCGCCCCCCAGTCCCCCCGTGTGTGCGCTGTCCACCCCCCAGTGTGCCCCTGTGTGTACGCTGTCCGCCCCCCCAGTGCCCCCGTGTGTACGCTGTCCGCCCCCCAGTGCCCCCGTGTGTACGCTGTTCGCCCCCTTGTGTACGCTGTCCGCCCCCCAGTGCCCCCGTGTGTACGCTGTCCGCCCCCCAGTGCCCTCGTGTGTACGCTGTCCGCCCCCAAGTGCCCTCCGTGTGTGCTGTTCGCCCCCCAGTGCCCCCGTGTGTGCTGTTCGCCCCCCAGTGCCCCCGTGTGCACTGTCCGCCCCCCAGTCCCTCCGTGTGTGCGCTGTCCACCCCCCAGTGTGCCCCTGTGTGTACGCTGTCCACTCCCCCTGTGTACGCTGTTCGCCCCCCAGTGCCCCCGTGTGTACGCTGTTCGCCCCCTTGTGTACGCTGTTCCCCCCCCCCCCAGTGCCCCCATGTGTACGCTATCCGCCCCCCCAGTGTCCCTGTGTGTACGCTGTCCGCCCCCCAGTGCCCCCGTGTGTACGCTGTCCGTGCCCCCATGTGTACGCTGTCCGTGCCCCCGTGTGTACGCTGTCCGTGCCCCCGTGTGTACGCTGTCCGTGCCCCCGTGTGTACGCTGTCCGTGCCCCCGTGTGTACGCTGTCCGTGCCCCCGTGTGTACGCTGTTCGCCCCCGTGTGTACGCTGTTCGCCCCCTTGTGTACGCTGTTCGCTCCCGTGTGTACGCTGTCCGCCCCCCCAGTGCCCCGATGTGTACGCTGTCCGCCCCCCCCAGTGCCCTCGTGTGTACGCTGTCCGCCCCCCCAGTGCCCTCGTGTGTACGCTGTCCGCCCCCCAGTGCCCCCCGTGTGTACGCTGTCCCCCCGTGTGTACGCTGTCCCCCCGTGTGTACGCTGTCCCCCCGTGTGTACGCTGTCCCCCCCGTGCCCCCCGTGTGTACGCTGTCCCCCCCAGTGCCCCCGTGTGTACTCTGTCCACCCCTGTACTGCAGCTGCACTCAGGTAAATCCGTCCCCCCACTGTCCCTGTATGTACAATGTCCCCCCAGTGCCCCTGTGTGTACGCTTCCCCCCTCAGTGCACCCATGTGTACGCTGTTCCCACCAGTGCCCCCCGTGTGTACGCTTCCCCCCCGTGCGTACGCTGACCCCCCAGTGCCCCCCTGTGTTTACGCTGTCCTCCTCAGTCCCCTCCCCCCGTGTGCACGCGGTCTCCCCCAGTGCGCCCCCCGTGTGTATGCTGTCCCCCCCAGTGCCCCCCCCTCCGTGTGTACGCTGTCCCCCCAGTGCCTCCCCCCCTGTGTGTACGCTACCCCCCCCAGTGCCCCTCCTGTGTGTGTACGCTATCCTTCCCCCCCAGTGCCCCCCCGTGTGTATGCTGTTCTTCCCCCCCCAATGCCCCCCGTGTACGCTGTCCCCTTCCCCAGTGCCACCACCGTGTGTACGCTGTCCCCCCAGTGCCCCCCGTGTGTACGCGGCCCCCCCAGTGCCCCTGTGTGTGCTGCCCCCCCCAGTGCCCCTGTGAATGCTGCCCCCCAGTGCCCCCGTGTGTACGCTGTACCCTGTGCCCCCCATATATGCTGCCCCCCCCATGTGTATGCTGCCCCCACATTGCCCCCCGTGTACGCTGTCCCCCCTAGTGCCCGCTTCCCCGTGTGTACGCTGTCCCACCCAGTGCCCCCCCCTGTGAGTACGATGTCCCCCCCTGTGTGTACGATGTGTCCCCCCCCTGTGTGTACGCTGCCCCCCCAGTGCCCCCCCCTATGTGTGTACGCTCCCCCCGTGCCCCCCGTGTGTGTACGATGTCTCCCTCCCATGTACACTGTTCCCGGCCCCCGTGTGTACGCTGTGCCCCCGTGTGTACGCTGTCCGCCCCCGTGTGTACGCTGTCCGCCCCCGTGTGTACGGTGTCCGCTCCCGTGTGTACGCTGTCCGCCCCCGTGTGTACGATGCCCCCCCCCCCCCTGTGTGTACGCTGCCCCCCCAGTGCCCCCCCCTATGTGTGTACGCTCCCCCCGTGCCCCCCCCCGTGTGTACGATGTCTCCCTCCCATGTACACTGTTCCCGGCCCCCGTGTGTACGCTGTGCCCCCGTGTGTACGCTGTCCGCCCCCGTGTGTACGCTGTCCGCCCCCGTGTGTACGGTGTCCGCTCCCGTGTGTACGCTGTCCGCCCCCGTGTGTACGCTGTCCGCCCCCCTGTGTACGCTGTCCGCCCCCCTGTGTACGCTGTCCGCCCCCCTGTGTACGCTGTCCGCCCCCCAGTGCCCCCCTGTGTACGCTGTTCGCCCCCCCAGTGCCCCCGTGTGTACACTGTTCGCCCCCACCCCCCCCAGTGCCCCCGTGTGTACGCTGTTCGCCCCCCCCCCAGTGCCCCCGTGGGTACGCTGGTTGCCCCCCCCTGTGTGTACGCTGTGCCCCCTCCCGTATACGCTGTGCCCCCCCTCCGTGTGTACGCTGTGCCCCCCTTCGTGTGAACGCTGTGCCCTTTAATATTATTGTTATGTTTCCTGCCCAGACGCTGACCACGCCATGGTACCGCCGGGACTGAGACGCTTCCACAGCCTGCGGACCAGATTGAAGCGCTTCCTTGAGATGCCTCCGCCACCGGGAAGGCAGAAAGAAGCCACCCTGGTCATCAGAGGAGCAGTTGCACCCAGGTAAATCCATCCCCCCCACTGTCCCTGTGTGTACGCTGTTCAACCCCCAGTGCCCCGTGTGTATGTTGTTCACCCCCAGTGCCCCCATGTGTGCGCTGTTCGCCCCCCAGTGCCCCCGTGTGTGCTGTTCGCCCCCCAGTGCCCCCGTGTGTGCTGTTCGCCCCCAGTGCCCCCATGTGTGCGCTGTTCGCCCCCCAGTGTGCCCCTGTGTATGCGCTGTCCACCCCCCAGTGTGTCCCTGTGTGTATGCTGCCCGCCCCCCTGTGTACGCTGTCCGCCCCCCAGTGCCCCCCTGTGTACGCTGTCCGCCCCCCAGTGCCCCCGTGTGTGCTGTTCGCCCCCCAGTGCCCCCGTGTGTGCTGTTCGCCCCCAGTGCCCCCATGTGTGCGCTGTTCGCCCCCCAGTGTGCCCCTGTGTGTGCGCTGTCCACCCCCCAGTGTGTCCCTGTGTGTACGCTGTCCGCCCCCCTGTGTACGCTGTCCGCCCCCCAGTGCCCCCCTGTGTGCGCTGTCCGCCCCCCAGTGTGCCCCTGTGTGTGCGCTGTCCACCCCCCAGTGTGTCCCTGTGTGTACGCTGTCCGCCCCCCTGTGTACGCTGTCCGCCCCCCAGTGCCCCCCTGTGTACGCTGTCCGCCCCCCAGTGCCCCCGTGTGTACGCTGTCCGCCCCCCCAGTGCCCCCGTGTGTACGCTGTCCGCCCCCCAGTGTCCCGTGTGTACGCTGTTCGCCCCCCAGTGCCCCCGTGTGTGCTGTTCGCCCCCCAGTGTCCCCGTGTGTGCGCTGTCCACCCCCCAGTGTGCCCCTGTGTGTACGCTGTCCGCCCCCCCAGTGCCCCTGTGTGCGCTGTCCGCCCCCCAGTCCCCCCGTGTGTGCGCTGTCCACCCCCAGTGTGCCCCTGTGTGTACGCTGTCCGCCCCCCCAGTGCCCCCGTGTGTACGCTGTCCGCCCCCCAGTGCCCCCGTGTGTACGCTGTTCGCCCCCTTGTGTACGCTGTCCGCCCCCCAGTGCCCCCGTGTGTACGCTCTCCGCCCCCCAGTGCCCTCGTGTGTACGCTGTCCGCCCCCAAGTGCCCCCCGTGTGTGCTGCTCGCCCCCCAGTGCCCCCGTGTGTGCTGTTCGCCCCCCAGTGCCCCCGTGTGCACTGTCCGCCCCCCCAGTCCCTCCGTGTGTGCGCTGTCCACCCCCCAGTGTGCCCCTGTGTGTACGCTGTCCACTCCCCCTGTGTACGCTGTTCGCCCCCCAGTGCCCCCGTGTGTACGCTGTTCGCCCCCTTGTGTACGCTGTTCGCCCCCCCCCCAGTGCCCCCATGTGTACGCTGTCCGCCCCCCCAGTGTCCCCGTGTGTACGCTGTCCGCCCCCCCAGTGCCCCCGTGTGTACGCTGTCCGTGCCCCCATGTGTACGCTGTCCGTGCCCCCGTGTGTACGCTGTCCGTGCCCCCGTGTGTACGCTGTCCGTGCCCCCGTGTGTACGCTGTCCGTGCCCCCGTGTGTACGCTGTCCGTGCCCCCGTGTGTACGCTGTCCGTGCCCCCGTGTGTACGCTGTTTGCTCCCGTGTGTACGCTGTCCGCCCCCCCAGTGCCCCGATGTGTACGCTGTCCGCCCCCCCCAGTGCCCTCGTGTGTACGCTGTCCGCCCCCCCAGTGCCCTCGTGTGTACGCTGTCCGCCCCCCAGTGCCCCCCATGTGTACTCTGTCCCCCCGTGTGTATGCTGTCCCCCCGTGTGTACGCTGTCCCCCGTGTGTACGCTGTCCCCCCCAGTGCCCCCGTGTGTACTCTGTCCACCCCTGTACTGCAGCTGCACTCAGGTAAATCCGTCCCCCCACTGTCCCTGTATGTACAATGTCCCCCCAGTGCCCCTGTGTGTACGCTTCCCCCCTCAGTGCACCCATGTGTACGCTGTTCCCACCAGTGCCCCCCGTGTGTACGCTTCCCCCCGTGCGTACGCTGACCCCCCAGTGCCCCCCTGTGTTTACGCTGTCCTCCTCAGTCCCCTCCCCCCGTGTGCACGCGGTCTCCCCCAGTGCGCCCCCCGTGTGTATGCTGTCCCCCCCAGTGCCCCCCCCTCCGTGTGTACGCTGTCCCCCCAGTGCCTCCCCCCCTGTGTGTACGCTGCCCCCCCAGTGCCCCTCCTGTGTGTGTACGCTGTCCTTCCCCCCCAGTGCCCCCCCGTGTGTATGCTGTTCTTCCCCCCCCAATGCCCCCCGTGTACGCTGTCCCCTTCCCCAGTGCCACCCCCGTGTGTACGCTGTCCCCCCAGTGCCCCCCGTGTGTACGCGGCCCCCCCAGTGCCCCTGTGTGTGCTGCCCCCCCCAGTGCCCCTGTGAATGCTGCCCCCCAGTGCCCCCGTGTGTACCCTGTGCCCCCCATATATGCTGCCCCCCCATGTGTATGCTGCCCCCACATTGCCCCCCGTGTACGCTGTCCCCCCTAGTGCCCGCTTCCCCGTGTGTACGCTGTCCCACCCAGTGCCCCCCCCTGTGAGTACGATGTCCCCCCCTGTGTGTACGATGTCCCCCCCCCTGTGTGTACGCTGCCCCCCCAGTGCCCCCCCCTATGTGTGTACGCTCCCCCCGTGCCCCCCGTGTGTGTACGATGTCTCCCTCCCATGTACACTGTTCCCGGCCCCCGTGTGTACGCTGTGCCCACCAGTGCCCCCCGTGTGTACGCTTCCCCCCGTGCGTACGCTGACCCCCCAGTGCCCCCCTGTGTTTACGCTGTCCTCCTCAGTCCCCTCCCCCCGTGTGCACGCGGTCTCCCCCAGTGCGCCCCCCGTGTGTATGCTGTCCCCCCCAGTGCCCCCCCCTCCGTGTGTACGCTGTCCCCCCAGTGCCTCCCCCCCTGTGTGTACGCTGCCCCCCCAGTGCCCCTCCTGTGTGTGTACGCTGTCCTTCCCCCCCAGTGCCCCCCCGTGTGTATGCTGTTCTTCCCCCCCCAATGCCCCCCGTGTACGCTGTCCCCTTCCCCAGTGCCACCCCCGTGTGTACGCTGTCCCCCCAGTGCCCCCCGTGTGTACGCGGCCCCCCCAGTGCCCCTGTGTGTGCTGCCCCCCCCAGTGCCCCTGTGAATGCTGCCCCCCAGTGCCCCCGTGTGTACCCTGTGCCCCCCATATATGCTGCCCCCCCATGTGTATGCTGCCCCCACATTGCCCCCCGTGTACGCTGTCCCCCCTAGTGCCCGCTTCCCCGTGTGTACGCTGTCCCACCCAGTGCCCCCCCCTGTGAGTACGATGTCCCCCCCTGTGTGTACGATGTCCCCCCCCCTGTGTGTACGCTGCCCCCCCAGTGCCCCCCCCTATGTGTGTACGCTCCCCCCGTGCCCCCCGTGTGTGTACGATGTCTCCCTCCCATGTACACTGTTCCCGGCCCCCGTGTGTACGCTGTGCCCCCGTGTGTACGCTGTCCGCCCCCGTGTGTACGGTGTCCGCTCCCGTGTGTACGCTGTCCGCCCCCGTGTGTACGATGTCCCCCCCCCCTGTGTGTACGCTGCCCCCCCAGTGCCCCCCCCCTATGTGTGTACGCTCCCCCCGTGCCCCCCGTGTGTGTACGATGTCTCCCTCCCATGTACACTGTTCCCAGCCCCCGTGTGTACGCTGTGCCCCCGTGTGTACGCTGTCCGCCCCCGTGTGTACGCTGTCCGCCCCCGTGTGTACGGTGTCCGCTCCCGTGTGTACGCTGTCCGCCCCCCTGTGTACGCTGTCCGCCCCCCTGTGTACGCTGTCCGCCCCCCTGTGTACGCTGTCCGCCCCCCTGTGTACGCTGTCCGCCCCCCAGTGCCCCCCTGTGTACGCTGTTCGCCCCCCCAGTGCCCCCGTGTGTACACTGTTCGCCCCCACCCCCCCCAGTGCCCCCGTGTGTACGCTGTTCGCCCCCCCCAGTGCCCCCGTGGGTACGCTGGTTGCCCCCCCCCCTGTGTGTACGCTGTGCCCCCTCCCGTATACGCTGTGCCCCCCCTCCGTGTGTACGCTGTGCCCCCCTTCGTGTGAACGCTGTGCCCTTTAATATTATTGTTATGTTTCCTGCCCAGACGCTGACCACGCCATGGTACCGCCGGGACTGAGACGCTTCCACAGCCTGCGGACCAGATTGAAGTGCTTCCTTGAGATGCCTCCGCCACCGGGAAGGCAGAAAGAAGCCACCCTGGTCATCAGAGGAGCAGCTGCACCCAGGTAAATACGTCCCCCCACTGTCCCTGTGTGTACCCTGTCCCCCAGTGCCCCCGTGTGTACGCTGTCCCCCCAGTGCCCCCCGTGTGTATGCTGTGCCCCCCGTGTGCGCTGTGCCCCCCCAGTGCCCCCGTGTGTACTCTGTGTCCCCCCCCCAGTGCACTTCCGTGTGTACGCTATCCCCCACCGTGTGTACGCTGTCCCCCCAGTGCCCCCCGTGTGTACGCTGTCCCCCCAGTGCCCCCCGTGTGTACGCTGCCCCCCCAGTGCCCCCCTGTGTGTACGCTGTCCCCCCAGTGTGTACGCTGTCCCCCCAGTGCCCCCCGTGTGTACGCTATCCCCCCAGTGCCCCCGTGTGTACGCTTTCCCCCCAGTGCCCCCCCATGTGTACGCTTTCCCCCCAGTGCCCCCCCATGTGTACGCCTACCCCCCAGTGCCCCCGTGTGTATGCTGTGCCCCCCATGTGTACGCTGCCCCCCCCAGTGCCCCGTGTGTACTCTGTGTCCCCCCCAGTGCACTTCCGTGTGTACGCTATCCCCACCATGTGTACGCTGTCCCCTCAGTGCCCCCGTGTATATGCTGTCCCACCAGTGCCCCCCATGTGTATGCTGTCCCCCCATTGCCGCCCCCCGTGTGTACGCTATCTCTCCAGTGCCCCCCTGTGTGTATGCTGTCCCCCCAGTGCCCCCCCCGTGTGTACGCTGTGCCCCCGTGTACGCTGTCCCCCCAGTGCCCCCCGTGTGTACGCTGTCCCCCCAGTGCCCCCTGTGTGTACGCTGTCCCCCCAGTGCCCTCCGTGTGTACGCTGTCCCCCCAGTCCCCCCCCCCGTGTGTACACTGTCCCCCCAGTGCCCCCCGTGTGTACACTTTCCCCCCAGTGCCCCCCCCGTGTGTACGCTTCCCCCCAGTGCCCCCCCATGTGTACGCCTACCCCCCAGTGCCCCCCCGTGTGTATGCTGTGCCCCCCATGTGTACGCTGCCCCCCCCAGTGCACCCTGTGTGTACGCTGTCCCCCCAGTGCCCCCCCCTGTGTATACGCTGTGCCCCCCTTGTGTATACGCTGTCCCCCCAGTGCCCCCCGTGTGTATACGCTGTCCCCCCAGTGCCCCCCCGTGTGTACGCTGTCCCCCCAGTGCACCCCCCCATTTGTACGCTGTCCCCCCCAGTACCCCCCCCCCCGTGTGTCCACTGTCCCCCCAAGGCCCCCCGTGTGTACGCTGTGCCCCCGTGTGTACGCTTTTCCCCCAGTGCTTCCCCATGTGTACGCTTTCCCCCAGTGCCCCTCCCCATGTGTACACCTACCCCCCACTGCCCCCCTGTGTGTATGCTGTGCCCCCCCATGTGTACGCTGCCCCCCCGTGCCCCCTGTGTGTACGCTGTCCCCCTAGTGCCCCCCTGTGTATACGCTGTCCCCCCAGTGCCCCCCCGTGTGTACGCTGTCCCCCCAGTGCCCCCGTGTGTATACACTGTCCCCCCAGTGCCCCCGTGTGCATACGCTGTCCCCCCAGTGCCCCCCCGTGTGTACGCTGTCCCCCCAGTGCCCCCCGTGTGTCCACTGTCCCCCCAAGGCCCCCCCGTGTGTATGTGCCCCGTGTGTACGCTGTCCCCCTCCAGTGCCCCCCGTGTGTACGCTGCCCCCCCAGTGCCCCCCGTGTGTATGCTGTCCGCCCCCCAGTGCCCCCCTGTGTACGCTGTTCGCCCCCCCAGTGCCCCCGTGTGTACACTGTTCGCCCCCACCCCCCCCAGTGCCCCCGTGTGTACGCTGTTCGCCCCCCCAGTGCCCCCGTGGGTACGCTGGTTGCCCCCCCCCCCTGTGTGTACGCTGTGCCCCCTCCCGTATACGCTGTGCCCCCCCTCCTGTGTACGCTGTGCCCCCCTTCGTGTGAACGCTGTGCCCTTTAATATTATTGTTATGTTTCCTGCCCAGACGCTGACCACGCCATGGTACCGCCGGGACTGAGACGCTTCACAGCCTGCGGACCAGATTGAAGTGCTTCCTTGAGATGCCTCCGCCACCGGGAAGGCAGAAAGAAGCCACCCTGGTCATCAGAGGAGCAGCTGCACCCAGGTAAATACGTCCCCCCACTGTCCCTGTGTGTACCCTGTCCCCCAGTGCCCCCGTGTGTACGCTGTCCCCCCAGTGCCCCCCGTGTGTATGCTGTGCCCCCGTGTGCGCTGTGCCCCCCCAGTGCCCCCGTGTGTACTCTGTGTCCCCCCCCCAGTGCACTTCCGTGTGTACGCTATCCCCCACCGTGTGTACGCTGTCCCCCCAGTGCCCCCCGTGTGTACGCTGTCCCCCCAGTGCCCCCCGTGTGTACGCTGCCCCCCCAGTGCCCCCCTGTGTGTACGCTGTCCCCCCAGTGTGTACGCTGTCCCCCCAGTGCCCCCCGTGTGTACGCTATCCCCCCAGTGCCCCCGTGTGTACGCTTTCCCCCCAGTGCCCCCCCATGTGTACGCTTTCCCCCCAGTGCCCCCCCATGTGTACGCCTACCCCCCAGTGCCCCCCGTGTGTATGCTGTGCCCCCCATGTGTACGCTGCCCCCCCAGTGCCCCCGTGTGTACTCTGTGTCCCCCCAGTGCACTTCCGTGTGTACGCTATCCCCACCATGTGTACGCTGTCCCCTCAGTGCCCCCGTGTATATGCTGTCCCACCAGTGCCCCCCATGTGTATGCTGTCCCCCCATTGCCGCCCCCCGTGTGTACGCTATCTCTCCAGTGCCCCCCTGTGTGTATGCTGTCCCCCCAGTGCCCCCCCCGTGTGTACGCTGTGCCCCCGTGTACGCTGTCCCCCCAGTGCCCCCCGTGTGTACGCTGTCCCCCAGTGCCCCTGTGTGTACGCTGTCCCCCCAGTGCCCTCCGTGTGTACGCTGTCCCCCCAGTCCCCCCCCCCGTGTGTACACTGTCCCCCCAGTGCCCCCGTGTGTACACTTTCCCCCCAGTGCCCCCCCGTGTGTACGCTTCCCCCCAGTGCCCCCCCATGTGTACGCCTACCCCCCAGTGCCCCCCGTGTGTATGCTGTGCCCCCCATGTGTACGCTGCCCGCCCCCAGTGCACCCTGTGTGTACGCTGTCCCCCCAGTGCCCCCCCCTGTGTATACGCTGTGCCCCCCTTGTGTATACGCTGTCCCCCCAGTGCCCCCCGTGTGTATACGCTGTCCCCCCAGTGCCCCCCCGTGTGTACGCTGTCCCCCCAGTGCACCCCCCCATTTGTACGCTGTCCCCCCCAGTACCCCCCCCCCGTGTGTCCACTGTCCCCCCAAGGCCCCCCGTGTGTACGCTGTGCCCCCGTGTGTACGCTTTTCCCCCAGTGCTTCCCCATGTGTACGCTTTCCCCCCAGTGCCCCTCCCCATGTGTACACCTACCCCCCACTGCCCCCTGTGTGTATGCTGTGCCCCCCCATGTGTACGCTGCCCCCCCGTGCCCCTGTGTGTACGCTGTCCCCCTAGTGCCCCCCTGTGTATACGCTGTCCCCCCAGTGCCCCCCCGTGTGTACGCTGTCCCCCCAGTGCCCCCGTGTGTATACACTGTCCCCCCAGTGCCCCCGTGTGCATACGCTGTCCCCCCAGTGCCCCCCCGTGTGTACACTGTCCCCCCAAGGCCCCCCGTGTGTACGCTGTGCCCCCGTGTGTACGCTGTCCCCCTCCAGTGCCCCCCGTGTGTACGCTGCCCCCCAGTGCCCCCCCGTGTGTATGCTGTCCCCCCCCAGTGCCCCCCGTGTGTGCGCTGTCCCCCCAACCCCCCCCCCAGTGCTCCCCCATGTGGTACACTGTACCCCCAGTGCCCCCCGTGTACGCTGTCCCGCCCCCAGTGCGTACGCAGTCCCGGCCCCCCCATTGGCCCCCGTGTGTATGCTGCCCCCCCCCAGTGCCCCCCGTGTGTACACATTGTTGATGTTGTTGTTGTTGTTGTTTATATTCCTGCCCAGACTCTGTCCTCCCCATGCTGCCGCCGGGACTCGACGGGACTAGGTCAGGTGCTTCCACAGCCTGCGGCCTAACAGTCTGGTGAAGCCCCGGCCTTGAGTTGCCTCCGCCATCCAGAAGACAGAAAGCAAGCAGCCACCCGGGCCATCAGAGGAGCAGCTGCACCCAGGTAAATCCATCCCCCCACTGTCCCTGTGTGTACCCTGTCCACTATCCCCACTATCCCTGTGCACACCTGTCCCCCCCACTGTCCTGTATGTACCCTGTCCCCCCCACTGCCTGCCGTGTGTACGCTGTCCCCCACAGTGCCCGCCGTTTGTATGCTGTCTCCCCAGTGCCCTCCGTGTGTACTCTGTCCCCCCTGTAATGCAGCTGCACTCAGGTAAATCCGTCCCCCCACTGTCCCTGTATGTACCTGTCCCCCCAGTGCCCCTGAGTGTACGCTCCCCCCCCAGTGCACCCGTA
>NC_139217.1:89785152-90002652 GCF_055691185.1 Crinia signifera | reverse complement strand
AAGGACTAAAGGGGCAACTGCTTCCACCCACTGCTTTGTGGCATACTGTGAGCCTGGGTTGGAGTGGAGGAGGGGGACCCAAAAATTATATTTTTGCACCACAGCATGGATTCCCAGGATGGCAGGGGACAGAGCAGCAGTGTGAGATGAGGAACAGAGGTCGCTGCTAATACCATGTTACAGAAGGATGGTATGGGGATTATGGCACCCTCCGCGGTTTGGCGGTCTGGGCTACGGCCCTGCCCGCCCCTTAAATACATGCACAATTAGTTACACACACAAAAACAACAAGCCCCCCCTTCCAACAACAACACGGATGTATTTTTCCACACACACATATAATAAAGAAAATACCAGCAAACCCCCCCCTCCCCCACACACATTATGTATGCAAGTTACACATATATTATTACACTCACATGCAAACACATAGTCCACACACACACACACACACACACACACTAAACAAGATAACTCCCCCACACACATCATGTATGCAAGTTACACATATATTATTACACTCACATGCAGATACATAGTACACACACACACACTAAACAAGATAACACAATGACACAAATTTTTCCACATAAAGTCAGACACACATTTAACGAAGAAAACAACAGCTCCCACCCACATATCCCTACACATGACTCTTTCCACTAAAGAACTCATCTAGGGGGGCAGCTTCTGTACAGGGTGGAGAAGGGAGGGAGCAGAATTCATTTCATGCTGCCCGGGAGGAGAGAAGAGTAGGAGGTCGGGACACAGGAGGGGAGGGGCCATCCTGTATGGGAGCTCAGCTCATTGGTGGCTGGTCCCAGGAGTCAGAGGGGCTGGCCCTAGTAATCAAGTCTTGCAGCTGTATAGGCTCCGTCATGGCTGCGCTGTGTGCAGGGCCGGCGCTACCCACTCAGCAGCTCCTGCAAAGCAGGGAGGCGCCATGCTGAAAAGGCGCAGTCTCCCTCCCTTCTCTGCTAAAGCTGCCTCAGCCCTCACTGTCACTGCCTCCTGCACGCCGCCCGCAGTGCCTGTCTGACAGCGGGCGGCAGTATGGAGAGGCTGAGCAGCTCCATGCACCGCGCACACACTGTCCTCCTCCTGCGACCTGCCCCCTCTTCCTCGCGGACACTTGCGCTGAGGCATGTAGCGCTGTCTGTGAATGCCTGGATAACATGTCATGTCCGGATCCGCCCCCTACCCATTGCTTCCTGCGCCTGTCAGCTGTCAATCATATGACGAACAGGCAGCAGCGCCGCATCCCCTTCCTTTCCTCTTCTCAGTGTGCTGTGCCAGTGCCGCTGCCAATCCTCAACACTCAGCCCCCTCTATCTCCTCCCCTCCATCTGCTCCTTCTCTCCCCTCCTTTCCCCCTCAGTCACGAGAGGGGTGTAATGGCGTCCTCAGCGTCCTGCCTACGCAGATAGAAGAGGAGGGACTGCACAAGAGTTAAACAGCAAAAGAACAGTGAGTCTTTTATTATACATGTTTATAACAATTTTTTTTACTAATTGTAGATTTTTTTATATTAATTTAGACACTTTTTAAATAATGGGCTGGATTTAATAATAGCAGCGTGCGATGCGATGTGCACTCCCACGGGCATCGCATCACACAGTAAAAAAAATGTGCTGCACATACTTTTTGTACTGCTTTCGGATCGCATCGCATACACATTGCATGCATGCCGTGCAATGCGATCTAGCCCATAACGTATGCCCATTCTCGCAGCATGTATGGGCACCTTTAGTGCCTACAACATTTTGCCGACACAGCACTAAGATGGTGTATGCATACATGTACATGCACCCGAGATCCTCCATAGGATCGCATGTTGCATACGCTCCCACAATCAGGCTGCAGCTTGTTTCAATGGCAATGTGAAAGGGCGCAAAATTTATGGTTTGCAGGAGGGCGCCGGACACCCTAGTACCGGCCCTGGCTGTGTGTGTCCCTGAACAGACTGAACGGCTGTCAGAGATATCAGTGCAGCGAGGAGCACACGCTGCAAAGCCTCCTGGCCACATGAATGTGCAAGCGCAGCACACACCTGCGGCCCCAAACAGGTACAGTGTGCTGGCCTGGGGGGCAACTGGCACCCTGCCCCCCTGCCCAGCACGCCACTGGTGAGGCAACACAAGTTTATCAGCTGCCCAGAAAAAAACATTGATGCCCACAAGAGCCATAACAATATCTCAGCAGCTGCATACTCCATCGCAGCTACCATGAAGATTTTCAGGAACAAAAATTCCCTGGGTGTATGGCAGCGAGTGCTACAATGCTGACTCCTTATTTTCTGTGTACGAGATTGCAAGCAGTCACCAAGCCACCGACAAATAAATGTTGCGACAGACCTGAAATTTGATACCACTTTCCATTATATCGCCCAAACAGTCCCTTCCTGTCAGTCACTTTGCAGCTTATTTATCACTGCAACAGTACCTTGGTGTGAACTGAGTGTGATCGCAACACATGCGCAGTCAGCAGATAATGCGTACGTATTGGCATTGCTACCTGCATTATATAGTATAGCATTAGTCGGCATATGGCTGGCTCGATGATTCAAAATCATTGATGGTTTATGGCCGATGTCAAATACTCTTGCCATTAATGGGGAGAACCAGATGGTTTCACTCCATCGATGGCACAGCAAAACCAAGGTTTTTCTTTTTTTTTCCAGTGTGCTGAGACACGGAGCATAGCTCCGCCCCTGACACCGATCAAGCCCTACCCCATGTTCTGATTGGCCCAGGGGCCAGTCAGTCAAAGAAAATGGATGACCATCAATAGGTAAAACTATCAATGGTCGTTCATCGCATAGTTTATTAATATAGATGGCTGGTTGCAGTATCGCCATCGATGGTGACTGCATCGATGGCCATCCCTAGTTTGGCATAGAAAAATACATCTGTATCATTAATTCTGTTCCAATGCTCAGAAAGGATTTTAACACTTCAAATATATTTTTAAGACCCACAGTATGTGAAAAAAAAAAGGAATTTGGACACCATGGTGTCATTCAATTGATGCCGGATCCATGTGAGCGTGGCAGCAGGAGGCAGCAGGAGCCTAGACGGGGACGGGTAAGCTGCTCTCACCCGGCATCGGGTGGGTACAGGAGGGGGCAGGAGGGTGTGGGTGGCGGCGGAGAGGAGGACGGCGCCAAGTTAGCTTCTGCTGCTCACCCGAAACATTTCGACCTGCCGAAAAAAACAGCTAGCATTGAATAGATCAGAACCCCTTCCGATCTATTCATGTCAAAAACTGCCATCTTTTCAGCAAGACGGCAGTTTCGACATGCATTGAATATACCCCCAAGAGAAAGAATGTTCAGCTTGTTCATAGCATAGAAATACATACTGTGTGCTTGACAAATATGAATATACTGTAAATTGCGAGCAGGGCCCTCCTACCTCTATGTCGTTTGATACTTCTCAGTTTGTTTTATCACTGTATCCAATTATAAAGCGCAATGGAATATGCTGCGCTATATAGAAAGCTGTAAATAATAAATACATTTGTGAAGTGAACTGCCTCAAACCAACAAACCAGCACTCCAGTATACCGGCTTAAAAAAAGTGAAACTTTCAGCGAAAAAAACCATTACATGCAGTTTTTATGACCTGCAGTTCACCAGATGCTGTTACAGTAGTAGAGCATAGATTGTTTTCAACAATATTATATTGTACGTATTATATCAGGTTGTCTCTGTATGTTACATCATTGCTGAAAAGGGAGCCTGTTGTAGCCACTCACTAAAGGTGGCCATACACATGCAGATTTATCTTCAGATCTGGCTGGTTGAAACAAAATCATGGTTATGGACTCCTACTCAATTTAACTTTCTCATACTTGGGCAGATTTAGATAGCCTTAGAGAGAGAGAGAGAGAGAGAGAGAGAGAGAGAGAGAGAGAGAGAGAGAGAGATAAAGAAGTAACCATTCAGCTCTTGTCATTTTTTAAACTCAGCGTCGCAGTACTAAGCATGGAGAAAGATAAAGAGGACAGAAATAATGTTCAAACTGACCAGTTCCTAACTGCCATTGAAAACCTAGCCTGTAACATGACAGTTAGGAGCTGATTGTCTGGTACTTTGGGTGGCAGATAAAGGGCAGGATATAATGGCGCCAGAGTTCGGCAGCCGTGTGGGATGCTGTCGGAACTTGGGTGTTTTATTAAAGGAGCAATCATTTACATGACATGGTTTTTGTCTTGTAAATGATTGCCCCTTTAAAAAGATCACCCAACATCCCGGGCGTCATTACATCCTGCCCTTTATCTCCTTTAACTCTATTTAAGGCTTAGTACATAGACCCCTCGGCCTGTAATTAGAGATGGCCATCGGTGTGGTTGCCATTGATGGTTGTCGATGCCAATATTGCAAGTGGTCATTGATGGTAGCATACTGTACTATGCTTTGGATATCCATTGATGGCCTTTTCTTTGACTAACTGGCCCATAGGCCAATCAGAACCTGGGAGTGGAGCTATGCTACATGTTCTGGCACCTTGGGGAAAATGAAAAAATATACCCTATTCAACTATGCTGTGCCATCGATATGAGGAAACCATCTGGCTCTACCACATTGATGGCAAAGGTATTGTACATCAACCATAAACCATCAATGATTATGAATCATCGGTAATAGATGGCATCTCTACCTGTAACATCTCTATCCACTTTAATACTCAACAATTTCATGGCGTCCCCATGAAAATGCTTAGTGTTTCCCTGGGAATGCAAATGTGGTGTTCCCTGCTCGGGGGGGGGGGGGGGGGGGGGGGGGGTGGTGGCAGCTGACAACATGTAGGCTGTGTACTGTTGATGAATTGGAATTGATGACTCTTTTTTTTTTCATTTTTATGCAGATAAAGCAATCCTAACATTTGCATTTCTTGTCTTCAAATGTATCAGTGAATCAGGTCAAACTAATCTAATGATGCCTATATATTTGTGCAATCAGATGCAATGCGACATCGCATTACGATTTCCCATCACATCCGATCGCATCTTAAGTGCTTTTTTGCATGGCACTTCAGATGACACATCAGGTGCTGGAAGAGAACTGGCGGGCATTGGTGTAGTGGAGCAGGTGGCAGGAGGCGGTAGTCAGCGGCAGAATTTGATAAAAAAATCCAAAACACTGAGAGCTCTCAGCCAATAAGAAGGCTCACATTCAGGCGCCACTGATTGGCTGAGAGCAAGCTCTCTCAGCCAATCAGGGGACCGCCTAGTCTTTTGAAGTGTTTTTTTTTTCTTCAAAATCTGCTGCCGGCCACTGACTACCACCGTCCGCCAGCACTCCTGCTGCCCGCTCGTCTACACCGCCGCCCACCATCCCTCCGGCTGACAGCCGTTCCATTGACTACCGCTGCTGCAGATCGCATTGCAAGCGATCGCATGTGGTTAAAAACCACATGCAATTGCACATTCAATAGGATATATATTATGTGCAACACATAATACCTATAGAAGTGACATTTCACCGTCGAGCCTGAGCATTGCGTCGGGTGACAAATGCGATTGCATTCAATCCCTGCGATTTGTCATGGCGATTTATCGAAATCGCATGGATCGCATGCCATATCTCTTGTGTATATAGGCACCATAACTTTACATTTTAATATGTAACATTTATCTGTTAGCTCCAGTTCATCTCTAGATATAGCAGCAGAAGAGAACAGCTACAAATTATTTTATTTATGATAAAGAGAAAATACAGTACAGTATGTTTATATGGTATAAAAAGTGATACCAGTGAACATGTAAATAAGTAATAGGGAACTAGTTTGTGCTGACATGTAAAATACACACTTGATTTATTAAAGAGAGTAGAGAAATATATGCACGCCCGCTGAACTGAAATGAGCAGCTGTCATTCTTGTCAAAATGTAATTAATTAACAAACTTGTCAACATTTTTGAATGTTTTGGAATCTGGTCTTGAAAATGTTATTGGGACAGATATTTTTTAAAGAATATCTTTCATATAGTAGATGCACTGTACTGTTTCCTTTTATCTATGATTCATTCTAGCACCCTACACCTTTCAAAACCGGCACAGTGCATCTGGGATGTGGGTCTCTGTTGTGGTGCTTCCAGCACAATCTGGTCTGTACCTCATTTCTGAGATACAGACAGGATTGCGCTAGAAGCACAAAAAGCAGAGATCAATACCAGAGGCAGAAAAAAAAGAACCGCACCGGTTTTGAAAGGTGGAGGATGCTAGAATAAACTCTATTATTCCAGATTTTTCTAGAAAATGTGTAGGACAGGCTTGGACAAGCCAAAGCTTTTCATGTGCATACAATTCCCTGCAGACCCTGGTAGCTATTTCAGCTTGGCCCTTTAGAATAGCATGTGGGGCCTGTTGTTTCACAATAACTAGAAAGATACAGGTTGTCCAGGCCTGCGTTACAATATACAAATGTCACAATCTATTTCTTCATTTGTTTTGTTTTTCATTTATCCATTTTCAACCAACAGGAAAATTACTGAAAATTGCTCGTTACCACTTCATTGGCAAATATTTTTCCCAAAACTGCTCAGAAATTGTCTGTTCTTTTAAGATTACATTAGGTCAATAACATCTTTTCAAAACACATCCAATATGATTTTTTTTTTTTTTAAAACAACAACACATTTTTATAGAAACATACTGTGGTATACCGTAAAACTTTGGAATGTAAATGATGATAATAGGGGATGCTGGTAGACGGGTTCCACTAGTGTATATGTCCAAGCGGCTGCTTCTCTATGCAGATGCTGCGTGGGGGTAGTCACTGGGTTTCCTGCAGTAATGGATCAGTGATCGGCACACCTTGGGATACTGTGGGAGGTCCCTCTGATATTATCAGCTGCTGAAGATTATCTTCCGGCAGCCACCCAGTCGGCATTACTGACTGATCACTCCTAATTTGACTATGCCAGGCAAGTGGATAATGTGGAGTCCTAATAAAAAAAAAACTTTGGAAGAACTTCACAGTGTTTATATGCTAATCTTATAATATTGTTTATGCCCAAAATTTAAAATGGCAATTCTTTTACTAGCAGTGGTTCACTAAATCATTGCCCTTTTAGGTTTCAGGCAAAAACATGATCGGAACCTGATGCTTGGCTTAGTACATAAACCCATAAATCCTTGTTTCTATCCAGAGTAGACTTGTCATACTGTAAGTCCCGGTAGGGTAAGGTTGCCGGCATTGAGACAGCCAAAGGCAGGAAATCTCCTATAACCGCATGTCACATATGAAAGTGCAATTGGGTAATCTGCCCTAGCCAGGTTTTATTTGCCACATCATGTGCATTATTATCTAGTGATTAAAATACAGACTGAATACAATTAAATTGATTAATATGGAAAGCAATTATCTATATAATGAGTATTAATAAACTAAGACTATAAGGCCCTTATTCAGATCGCAGTACAAATTTGTTCTCAAAATGGGCAAAACCATGTGCACTGCAGGTGGGGCAGATGTAACGTGCAGAGAGAGTTAAATTTAGGTGGAGTGTGTTAAAACTGAAATCTAAATTGCTGTGTAAAAATAATGCAGCCAGTATTTACCCTGCACAGAAACGAAATAACTCACACAAATCTAACTCTCTCTGCACATGTTACATCTACAACCTGTAGTGCACATGGTTTTGCTCATTTTAAGAATAAGTCCCTATATCTGTACATTTATTGTTATTCAAATATGCTGGTGTTTTACAATAATATTGATTGTTGGGTTGAATGTGTTTTGTTTTAAATATTAAATTAGCCAATGGGGGTATCCAGTTACCTGCAGTAAATTGTTTACTCTTTGCTATAAAACGTGACGACTTGAAAGGTTAACGAATGCCTTCTTACCTTTGGCTCTTAATGCTGGCCACACTTTATAGGCCAGCATCAGTCACGTCAAAGAAAACTTATTGTTAACCTTCTCAGGCAAAATAGTATCTGAAGCAAACAAGATAAATACTGTGCACTCTGTATATAGAAGTGACATTCACAAAACACTCTAATCCCAGACTTCTCCAGTTAAGCCATGTTTCTGGTTCTCTTCTTGCAGGAAATCTAAATAAAAGCTAATATTCCAGTATTGGCCTTTAATTTGCATCATGATAGCACCCAGACATTGTTTTCCATTGTTTTGACATTGTTTATCATACTGGCTTATTTTAAGTCATACAGTAGCTAAGGTAATGTAAGTTGACATGATGAGGAATAGGGACTAAAGGGTGTATATTTCCTGTTGCACAGTTCCTGGAGGCTGTTTGTGGATCTCATGTTATCATATTTTCTACTACATGACAGAAATTGTAGCTGATATCCCTGACTGCGCTGTTAGCTATTAGCAGTGGCTAAGAAGGGGTGGAGATTAATGGGCATCTGGTCTTCACTAGAAGACACCATCACCCTACCCGCATGGAGTTGGTAGGCTTTGGTAGGCTGACAGGTCATGGCTCTAGGCAACAGGTAACCTAGGATGGTCAGGCCATGAGTCATGATAGAAAGCAGAAGTTCACATCAGGAAATTTGTCAAAGGTCAGAGTGCCAAGTAACTGTCTCATTAGAACACTAATGTTAGATCGACGCCCAGCTTTTAGATGGTGGTATAATACATTGTTTGGATGCTTTGAATACTAGTGTTATTGTTACTAGTCACTCTCGGTCACATAGTAAAGTGAATAGGGAATGCTCTGATGCTCTGTCGCCACAGGATTGATTATGCTCTATGAACCCCAGTGGTTTTCTACCTTTAAAAGGGGTAGCATTCATACCAATTATCTAATGTGTATCTGCTTTCACAGCTGGCACATCGGTTATTCACAATACTTTTATTGGATGTTGCCAGGCGAAGCAAGTTACTTGCCTAATTAAACCCAAGTTTATACAGGTGGAGGAACTATCCTTCCAGTCATAACTTACATACATATCATTATACCACAGCTCAGAAGAAAACCTTTTCGTTGAAATAAGTTGTATTAGTGAGATGCCATGAATACAGAGAATGAGCACCACTAGAAAACCTACATAGAGGTTTCACAGTAAAATAAAAAATATCAATACATGTGTACATTTAACATATTACATAGACAAAAGGGGGGGGGAGAACTGGGGATAAAAGGAAGAGAAAAAGGGACCCAACCTGGCTGGAAAATACAATCACCGGAAGGTCAATAGCACAATCCCCTGGAAGGTCAGACAGGATAAATACCCAGGTCAATTTATTGAAAAGCCGGACGGACATTGAAGTAAGTGGTCCAGGGTTCCCAGACCTTAATACATTTTGTAGAAGAGCCTTTCAAAATGCTGGTAATGTATTCCATCAAATGGATATGTTAGATTTTGGTAGAGATTTCAGCCAATGTTGGAAGATCCAATGATCTCCATTGGCCCACAGTACAGGATCTGGTTGCGAGAACTATTTGAGTGAACAATTTGTTCTGCACGTGAGATGTTTCTGGGATATCCATGGAAAGAAGAAAAAATCCAGCTTTGAAAGGAATATGTCTAGATAAAAATGGAGTTAGCCAGATCTGCAATATTTTGCCAGAGCGGGATTTAAACTGGGCAATCCCATCATATATGTAGAAATGTGCAGTGGATTGGGTCAGAGATCGTTAGCAAAACATCATCTTCCTAAAGAGCGATTTTGTGCTTTGTGTCACCTATCTTAATCCTTTTTATATTAGGGTTCGCTCTTATGTGTGCAGCAAGTGGCTCAATTGATAGTGCAAAAATTAGTGGGGAAAGGGGGGCACCCCTGATGAGTTTTGTTGAAGATAGAAAAAAGAAGCAACCCCATTGGCCAACACAGCAGCTTTTGGTTTGTCATAAAGGACTGAAATGCCTTTAAAAAAGCTACCAGACAAAACTATTGTTTAAAGAGTACATAAAAGGCCATTGAACCCGGTCGAAGGCTTTTTCAGCGTCTAGACCTAAGACCAAAGCCAGAGCCTTTTTTTTATAAATTTCATGGATTAGATCAATTGTGCGTCGAGTATTATCATACGCTTGTCGACCAGTTATAAAGCCTATCTAGTCTGTGTGGACCAGGCCAGGGAGCAAAGGACCCAACCTGTTCGCCAACAGCTTTGCGTAAATTTTAATACCCACGTTAAGCAAGAATATAGGTCTATAGTTGGATACCAAGAGTGGGTCCTTGTCTGGTTTTGGAATTACTATTATGTTGGCCAAGGAGGTCAAAGCGTCAAAGGAAGCACCATCTAAAAGATCATTAAAGAAAGATTGGTACTCGTTTCCTAGCACGGCGCCCACGATCTAGATTGTATGTGTCGGGCCGATATCACAAGCATTGCATGCATCTTATGTGTTTGTGCGGTATAAGATGCATGCGATGCGATCGACGCGATCGACGAGATTTTTACATTGGAATAATTGTGAAATGGTCCCTGAGACCCAATTTTACATTGATTCCAATGTAAAAAGCCCCCAAAACCCCAATTTTAATTGCTACCCCCCCCTCATGGGTGAAATCCCCCCCCCATTGTTAACGCCACCCCATCATTGACGCCAACCAGAAGCGTGGCGAGTGCAGCGAGCCCGCGAGGGGCGGCGGTACGCGTCCTCCGACCTTTTCATACCCCCAATATCCACATCGGCGTGGAGTTGATCTTATATAGTGTGGCGAGCACAGCGAACCCGAAGCGTGGCGAGGGGACGCGGAATACATGTGAAGTAGTCCGCGTCCCCTCGAGGGTCACGCTGCGCTCGCCACGCTTTGGACTTGGTGGCTCGCTGCGCTCGCCACAGTATATAAAATCAACTTCACGCCGACATTGATAGTGGAGGTATGAAAAGGTCGGAGGACGCGTGCCGCCGCCCCTCGCGGGCTCGCTGCGCTCGCCACACTTCGGGTTGGTGTTGATGGATCTATTATCTTATGGCATCTTATGGTTCTCATGGATCTTATGCATCTTATGGATGCATAAGATCCATAAGATGAGATCCATAAGATGCGATATTGTACATACAATTAAAAATCTTTTCAATTGTATGTGATCGTATAAGATTGTATGCCTTAATTAAGGCATACAATCTTATGCGATGGGCGCCGTGCTTGGAAACAAAACCGAAAGATTTCAGGAAAGAAGTAAGAAGGGATGCGCATTTTTTATAATATTGAGGGGTAAATCCATCTGGACCAGGGGCGGAGGAAATTTTAAGGCCCTTAATGACAGATAGAATTTCTTCTTCTGATATGTCTGCATTCAACTCTAAGATTTTTTATTCATTGAGAGAAGGGAGCAAGAAAGATCAGAGATGGCAGAAGGGCCCTTTTGGTTATATACTGTAGCTTCTCATAATAATTATAAAATTCTGTTATTATCTGTTGTGGATCATAGGTAATATTACCTGAGCTATGACCTTTGATCTTGGCAATCAGACTAGACAATTTCTTTCTGTCTAGTTTACTTGCCAATATTGAGTCCGATTTATCTGCTTTATCATAGCATTTCTGTTGAAGTTTTTTAAGAAGATTAGCAGATCTACGGGATAAGATTGTGTTAAGTCTACCTGTGAGAGAATTAATTTGTACAAGTAAATCATAAGTGGGGTGTTGCTTGTGTTGGTCAAGGAGCGAAGAGATTTCCTGTTCCAGATTTAAGATTTCTCTCAGAAGAAAACCTTTTTAGTCTATCCAAAGCTAATTCTAGAAATGCAGTCTCCTACACTGGTTTAACATGTCATGGTTCCTAAATGACATTATTTCTATGGTTCATTTTAACTTTACACAGGATAGCTACTGGTTAAGGGTGGGCAAAAAATTGATTTGGGACTTCTGCAGGAGGTGGTGGTTTACTAGCATACCGAAAAACAGTGTAAGCACCACGACCTACTTAATGGCCCAGATTATCAAAACCCTTTTAGGCTGGGTTGGCACAAGTGTGTGCATCATGTCTCATGCATCCAATCAGTCACCCAGGTGTCATAAGGATCCATAGTGCTAGTAGCTTTTCTGGAAGTGTATTTGTTGTCAGGGCTGAATATAGCTGTGCTGAAGACTGTGCTGGAACTGGCTGTGCTGAAAACTAAGCTAGTCCCGGCTGTGCTAGAGACAGGGCTATGCAGATGCCGGGCTGGGACTCGACTACTGCCTGTGAAAGATGGATTAGGGGCCTAATTCAGACTTAATCGCAAAGCACATTTTTTCCTAAATGGATAAAAATCATGTTGCATTGCAGGTGGCACTGAAATAACATTTGCAGAGAGATCTAGATTTGGGTGAGATGTGTTCTGAGTGAAATCTAAATTGCAGTGTAAAAATAAAGCAGACAGTATTTACCCAGCAAAGAAACAAAAGG
Organism: Crinia signifera; assembly: GCF_055691185.1. Taxonomy (NCBI): domain Eukaryota; kingdom Metazoa; phylum Chordata; class Amphibia; order Anura; family Myobatrachidae; genus Crinia; species Crinia signifera. The sequence continues at coordinate 89,990,335 of NC_139217.1, read as the reverse complement.
TACTTGTTTCCTAGCACGGCCACACCGATTTACATCGGGGTGGTCGTGTCGGAAAAATCGGGTCGATCGCATCGCATGCGATTTGGTCGCATGCGATGCGATCGACGCGACCGACCCGTTTTTCGACCCGATTTTTTGATTGAATGAAATGTAAATCGGGTCCCTGGGACCCGATTTTACATTGGATTCAATGTAAAATATTCCCTAGACCCCCAAATTTAACGACGTAAACCCCACCCCACGATAGACGCCAACCCGAAGCGTGGCGAGCGCAGCGAGCCCGCGAGGGGCGGCGGTGCGCGTCCTCCGACCTTTTCATTCCCCTACTGTCCACTAGGGCGTGGAGTGAGAACAGAGAAGTGTGGCGAGCGCAGCGAGCCACCGAGCCCGAAGCGTGGCGAGCGCAGCGAGCCCCGCGAAGGGACGCGTTTACCTGTGAAGGTATCCGTGTCCCCTCGCGGGGCTCGCTGCGCTCGCCACGCTTCGGGCTCGGTGGCTCGCTGCGCTCGCCACACTATTCTATTCTCACTCCACGCCCTAGTGGATAGTAGGGGAATGAAAAGGTCGGAGGACGCACACCGCCGCCCCTCGCGGGCTCGCTGCGCTCGCCACGCTTCGGGTTGGCGTCTATCGTGGGGTGACGACGGGGACATCTATAATGTGAAATGGGTCATATTGGCCCATTTCACATTTTTCACATTTTTTTAAAGGTGAGATGGACTTAATCAAGTCCATCTCATATTGTGCCATTATAATGGCACAAGACCGACGCGATCCTCACGATTTCAATGTTAAAAAATATTTTAACATTGAAGCCTATGGGGAAATCGGGGGCATCGCGTCGGTCGCGTCGGGACCAATGTTAATGGTTCCAAACGACGCGATGCCCCCGATTTTGTACCTATGCCGGCAAAATGGACCTGATTTCAAAGGAAATCGGGTCCATCGTGTGGATCGTGTACCTTAACTTAAAGGTACACGATCCATAAGATTGTGGCCGTGCTAGGAAACAAGTACCAAACAAAATAACCCACCCAAATCTAACTCTCTCTGCACATTACATTTGCCCCATCTGTAATGCAGCATGGTTTTGTCCATTTGAGAAAAAAAAAAGTTATTTGCAATCAAATCTGAATTAGCCCCTAGATACAGTGTTAGGACACTGTGGAGCACAGTCTAGAGTCACTTTCTGCAGGCAAGAAGTGACGTTGTACTGGCCAACAGCCAGTCTTTCAGGAAGTCCTTTAATAGGGGCTGCTGGTTGGCTGTTTCTGTCAGGAGTCCTGGAGAGTGTGTGCAATTGGTAGTGCAATGATAATATCACCCATTTGAAAATGGCAGCACCCAGTGCAGCTCTGCTATGCAAGCACTAGCTACTAGAGGCACTGTGGATCCGGACAATGGGTCTACACCAAAAAGGTCAACAACCATTAGGTCGACACTATTAGGTCGACATGCAAAAAGGTTGCCATTCAAATAGGTAGACACAAACATTAGGTCGACAATCAAAAGGTTGACATGGGGTTTTTCACTTTTTTTGGACCCAACATGTGCTGACAGGCAGTATTTTATGCCCTACCATCCACTAGGGCGTGGTGGGAGAATAAAATAGTGTGCCGGGCGTAGCAAGGCACAGTGCCCGAAGCATGGCGAGGGGGCGCGGAGCTTCGTTTCAGTGTCTATGTTGACTGTGTTTACAATTTCAACTAAAAAAAAGTTAAAAAAACCTATGTCGACCTTTTGACTGTCGACCTTCCCCATGTCGACATAATGCTTGTGTAGACCTTTTTACATGTTGACCTTTTTACAGGTCCATCTTTTTGTATGTCGACCCTTTTTGCATGTTGACCTTCTTGTTTGTTGACCTAATGGTGTCGACCTTTTTGGTGTAGACCCCTTGTCCCACACCCGTAGCACTGTTGAGATAGCAACCAAAGAACAGCGGACCCCTGGAAACACCACGACAGGAGCAAGATTGGTAAAGAGTCTTCATTTCTGGCAGTCACGATGAGCCATGGCATCCTTGCACTGTCGTTACCATCACCACACATCAAGCCTCCAGACTGTCTGCTGCACTGGGGAAGTGTGCTGGACAGGGAAAGCTGATCTAATTATTCAATAATGCAGAAGAACCTCCCTGAAATTTTGGGGTCTTCCAAACATTCCGGGAGTGTAGGTAAGTATGATTTCTATTTGCTATGGAACATTTTTATACATTTCAGATGTCTTTCATCCAATACTTTCAAAAAACCTGACTATTCATTGGCTCCTATCCAGTAAGTGATATTTTAAGGCAGTGTAATCAAGGAAATGTTAAATCAATGCAGCGTATGAAACTCTTAATGAGATTTATCATTTTTCACTAAAATTTTAAATAAGAAAAAATGAATATAAGAAATGCTTTACTATATACATGCAGCAGGGCCAAAGGAATTACATTGAGCTGATCATAAGCTTTTTTTATAGTATCAAATAAAATCAAACACTCTTGTAAATGAAGATGTGACTGATAGTTTGAACCTTCTACCTAAATGTTTGCCAAATGGATTGACTTGAAAAATACTGTACAGCCATACAGAATATATGAAACCAGAAACTAAATGTGCTTTGTCTAAATCATATTATATTTTCTATTTCAAGATATATTGACTTAATGGTAATCCCGGGGCATAGGTATTGAAGTGCTTTCTTCAAAGAACAGAAGAGACTAGTAAAGTAGAGTTATTAGATCTGGTGCTGGGAATGGAATGGTCATTATGTCTACAGTACTGCGATAATTGACTGGTCAGAACATCTCTCACTAATGAAGTGTTCTCATCCGTGTGAATATCATTTGTGTATACTCTAAATCCTATAATAATAAAAATGACAATGTATAACCTTTCTTGAATTCGAGGAAGCCATGTAATGCTCTGTTTTCTGACGTGCTTTCTGAAACAGGGATTTTCAGTGCTGTAAGAATAGACCCCAGACATTAGCCATGTTGTATTTTGCATTGAATGATCTACTTTGTATGGATCTATCATTGTGAATGCCTAGGGTTCAGGGTACTGGGAAGTTTGTATAATTTCTGCCATCTACTCATGATGGCAGTAACACACTTATCTACTTTGTTAAGTGACATTACAGTGACTATTTACTTATTTTCTTTCTGGTTATGTGACCCATATTTACATTTATAAGGGACTCCATCAGACTGGGACGCGAGTGCGTCTCATGCGCACGCACATCCCAGTCTCTCGGGGGCTGGACCCTGCCCGTCTCTGCTTCAGGGAGACGGGCAGGGTTAGGGCGGTTTGGGGCGGTGGAGGGCATCGACGTTGGGGACAGGGAGGCGGTGGACAGCGGCAGGGAGCTCCGTTGGAACAGGGTGTGCAAGCATCTCATGCGCGCGTGCCCCCTTCCGATGGCTGGTGGTGGCTGGCCTGCGTGCCCCCTTCCGATGGCTGGTGGTGGCTGGCCTGCGTGCCCTCTTCCGATGGCTGGTGGTGGCTGGTCTGCTACCTTGTGATTGCCTCTGTGTTTGTGCATGTGTGAGAGAGAAAGAGATGCAGCTTCACTCGCTGCCAACAGATGGCAGTGTTTTGGAGACACACAAATCAGACACTAGACATATATATATATATATATATATATATATATATATCATCTAAAATGGTAAACATCATAGCTTAAAGGTAATATTGAAAAAGCTGATACCCTGATGGGAATAAAATGATTTTGTTCACTACAAGGCCAGTTTATATATAAGTGTATGTGTAGGAAAACATTTGATTATAACCAGGTATTAATCACTTCAACTGACCTTGACAGGCATTGGCATAAAAAGGTTTGAACGCAAACTACTGTCAGTAAGTGGCCTTGTGCCGACAGCTTCATTTCAGCTCAGTTCGTAAGTTCTTTCCCTGGTTTTTCATAATCTCTTTCTACCTTGAAATAAATGCCCATTGTCTTTCCCAGTGGGCCCGTTGCTGTCAGTTACCATATATAACCCGGCATTCTACTTTCATTACACTTACAAAATTGGAGGAACATTCAAAATTTGGATTTTGCTCTGGAGATTTAAATGTAACCAAGTTCTTAGTTACTATCCATCAAATGAAATTTTATTTCATGTACCAAAGACAGTATCATTATTTTTTTCTTTCATTAAATAGAGACATAATTACATTAGTCTCACAGGAATAATAAAAGTGTGTGTTTGGTGTATATGGAACATTAGAAGTATTAATAAACTGTTTCTGGATGGGAATAGCCAGCTTTTAAAGTACTGCTGGAAGCTTCCGTTTATCATAGTGCTCTGATTTTTTTCAAATCAATGTTGACCTCAGACTTCACCTGAATAGCAGAATATTCTTATTTTTAAATGGACAGGGCCAAAAACTGTAGCCAATAGAAAAGCTCATGACAGCATATTGAGGCTGATTCAGACCTGTTCGTATGTGTTCAAATCTGTCCGCTTTTTCGATGGTGGAGGGTCCGCGCCTGCGCGTATATGTGCAGACCCTCTGTGCAGACCCACTATTACACTCACAGAGGTATGTGCATGGGCAGGGGAAGGAGGGGGGCGGCAGGTGGTGCTGACCTTTTCGCTAGGCTGTGTACACTTGCAGCAGGTCTGAATCATGCTCATTATTTCATACCACAGCACAGTTAATGTAGTGGTTAGCAATACAGCTTCACAGTTGAAGTTCATGAGTTAAATTTCTTTTCTCCCCAAGACACTATGCCCTGATTTCGGCATCCATTGAATGATTTCTCCAGGGCACACAATGAAACTCTGGGGGTTCCCGTGGGCAACACTGGTGTCCCCCCCCCCCCCCCCCGCTCCGTCCAAACGGCCTGGTGACATTGTAAATCGCTGCGGCCATTCGCACAGTGGACTTCCACATGCACACAAAAGCATGTGCAGTCCTTCAACCATTGGTACGTTGCCAAATTCGGCCCCGTCCGAATAGATCAGAATGACCCCTCTAAATGTGTGGAGTTTGTTTGCCCCTGTGTTTAGGTGGGTTTCCTCAGGGTGCTACCCTTTCTTCCCACACATAAATATATTGGTACAGAAGTGTACTCTTAGTTGCAATTGTGCAAAACAGCCCCTCTTGGCACATTGCTGATCAATGTGATATGCTACACTTGTATATCAGTCTGCATACAATTGCTGTGATGCAGCAGATGTGACTTTTTTCCATAGCAAGTTCTTTTGTGCTGCCTATACTGACGCAGGTGCGCACACACACACACACACACACACACATATATATATATATATATATACGTGTAGTACATAAACTTGATATTTTCAAAAAGCAGCATCTCTTAAAATACAGTAGTCAAACCTTTATTTGAATTTTTGTTAAACCAAACTGTCAATATTTAACATTTCTACAGTAGCATGCACTCAAAACAGGATAGAGGGGTCTCTGGGCACTTGCCCTGTGTGCACCTTCCCCCTTTAATCCGGCTCTATTTTGTTCTAAACACGTAACCCTTGTTTTAATTCACGCTAAATGATTTGAGTACATTATTGTACACAAAGTTATAGTTGGGACTATGCACATTTCAATGTTTGAGCTAGAGATTTAAAAGTGAACAGGAAGTGGGATTTAAATCCAGACATGGATTTCCTGCAAAACTAACCATATTTTGCAGGATTTCCTGAATACCTACTTCTCAACATTTCAAAATATACAATGGCAACAATAGAGACCAGATCATCATACATTAAAGCTCCATACGCACTAGATTAGGCATGGCCAAACTTTGGCCCTCCAGCTGTTGTGAAACGACACCATCGTAAGCATCTTGTGCGCACGCGCCCCGTTCCAACGGAGCCCCCCCCCCAGTTCCCCGTCGCCGATGCCTGCCCCCACCTCCCCGCACAACACACCCACCCTCCCAACCCTGCCTGTCTTCAAGAAGCAGAGACGTTCAGGGTCCTGCCGCCCTGTAGCTGAGAGACTGGGATGGGCATGCGTGTGAGATGCAGCGTGTCTTATACTGATGGAGTCCCTCTCCACCAGTGCTCGCCAGTGGGGACGTTCTGGCATGATGTGCCATAGTGCCATAGTTTGTCCATGCCTGCACTAGATGATATGCTCCTGGCTAAACAATATAGTGCATACACACTATGCGATATCATTAACGATATTGTTCAGTTATGATATAGTCAATATTGGGCATATAGTACAGACAATGACGGGGGGAAGTTTTAGTCATTATCGCCCGCAAGAGCAGGGCCGCCACCAGGAATTTTGGGACCGGGCCCCCCCACTACTAAATGGGAGTAGGGAAATGAAGGGTAAGGTAATTAGGGGTATAGTAATCTAATGGTGCAGGGGTCAGTCCAGGTGTACATCACAAGCAGAATAATACAGGCTGGTGGTACAGGGGGCTGGTGTCCCGTCCCTCCCCGAGCGCACCTCTGACCTGTATGTTCTGCATTGGTCTTCCTCATGTCGGTCCCTCGTTGTCCACTGGTACTTCTTTGCTGTGACGGGTGAATGCAGCATGGTAATCAACTTGGCAGCGGGTGGGCGGGCTCAAGCTGGACAGTGAAGGGACGGGCGTCCCCCGGGCTTGTAATCAACTTGGAGCAGGGCAACGGGTGGGCTTAAGCCGGACAATGAAGGGGCGGGTGGCCGCGGGGGTAAATGACTGATGTGACCGTGCTGCTGGGGAGAGTTGCCCGGGCTCTACCCTCGGTCAGAGCGGTGGGGCCTGGGACTCAAGTATTATTATTATTATTATTATAATTTTATTTATAAGGCGCCACAAGTGTTTCGCAGCGCCGTACAAAGGAACAATACAGGGAGACAAAACTTGGCATAACATTGAATAAATAACAAAAATACAGTACAAATAAAGAGCGCCACAGATCAATACACATTACAGCTTAAATGTAAGTAGTGAGGACCCAATCAACATACAACTAGAGGCTTGAGGCCAATGATGGAGATGAGTATGAAGATGGTCACTGGGTGTTGAAATAAAGGAGAGCAGTGAGTGAAATGTGAAGAGAAGTGGGCTTTGACAACAGGAGGGAAGAGGGCCCTACTCGGAGGAGCTTACAATCTAGTAGGAAGGGGAGACAGACAGATTACAAGAGGTGCAAGCGAGGGGGTGGTGGTTATATAGCAGGATGTAAACAGGCAAGGGGTCGGAGAACCAGCTGGTTTATGCAGTGGAAGGGTACGCTTTGATGAAAAGGTGAGTTTTCAGTGCCCGTTTGAAACTTTGCAAGGTCGGGGAGAGTCTAATGGAGCAAGGGAGTGCGTTCCACTGAAGGGGTGCAGCACGGGCAAAGTCCTGTACTCTAGCATGGGAAGCAGTGATCAGGGTGGAGGAGAGACGACAGTCGTCAGCTGACCGTAGAGGGCGGGAGGGTGTATGAATGGAGATGAGGTTAGAGATATATGGAGCAACGGAATTAGAGATGGCCCTGTATGTGAGTGTGAGGTGTTTGAAGAGGATTCTGTAGGGGAATGGAAGCCAGTGCAGATTTTGTTGAAGGGGAGTAGCAGAATTAGAGCGGCCCCCAGACCGCACCTGTCGGCGGCCCTGCGCAGGAGCATGCATCGTTAAGGATATTGAGTGTAAACACTGGGCGATATTATAAATTCTATCACTCAGAATGGACAAAATAAATGATATAATTTAAAATATCACTTCATCTAGGGCTGTACAGGTGACTGTGCACTGTTGTCATTAGGCAATTGGAACTTGTGACTGTGCGTACAGGTGTGTACTGTATGTAAAGTTCTGCATGTCACTGATTTGGTTTAAAGATATAAACAACATTGTTGACTGTCTGTAAATACCCTGTTTGTTGTATCACTGTCTCCTTTTGTAAAGCGCAATGGAATATGCCGCGCTATATAAGAAACTGTTAATAAATAAATTAAATAAATAATAGCAATGATTATAAATATCATGTAATGTTGTAACTAACGTGTGCATTTTCTTTGGTAGGCAAGCTAATGAGGAATATCAAGTGCTTGCCAATTCCTGGAGATATTCCTCAGCTTTTTCAAACAAACTTTTCTTCACCATTGTGGACTATGATGAAGGAGCAGATGTTTTCCAGCAGGTAAATAATTAGTCTCCATGTTCTATACAGTACAGTATACTAAAATGTAAACACTAGCTGAGGTACCTGGGGTTGCTTGGGTTTGGATGTGCAATTAGCATTTCTTGGTTTTAAGTTTGACAGCTCTTCCAACAGACCGGGAGATGGCTGCCTAATGTAATCTGAAGTTCTCATCCAGATCCGTCCAGCTGAAGGCCCTGAACATGCTCTCTATGCCCATCGTGCGCCTGGCTTACACCTCTCTGTGGTTGACTCCTGGATCTGACCACATCTAAAACAAAATGTCTTAAACCCCATGTCTTCTATCCCCTCTATGTTATGCAACTTTGAAATATCTTGCTTCTCTGACCCATTTTGTGTATTGGCCGGACCCCTTTTTGCCCCCCCTGGACCCCCACGGTGTTGGGATTGGGGGTCTTAGCAGCCTTCAACCTAATATTGACCCAATTAAACCACCTCACGTTGGTTTCGTCCATATCGGTCCAACAGTGTCCGAATGTATACCGGGCAAACAGATAACAGATGAATAATACATAAGAGCTATGCAGCATAACGCTGCTGTAGGATGTGGTCAGGATCCTGGTTGTCATGAGCTTGGCACAGGTGTTTGTGTGTGCGGGAGGGGGGGAGGGGGGGATAGTTAGGCTGTCGGAGGGGAAAGTTAGGGTTCAGCTTTGGTAGAGGTGGGTTAGGTTTATCCCCAGCCAGCTACTATATATCCAGTATATATATATATTCATGACACCTTGATAAAGGAGCTCAGGCTCCGAAACTGTTGGTAACTCTGCCTACGCGTCTTACTTTTACTCTGAGTGCCGCCGCCCCCCCCAGGATTCTATAGCAGACCGTTGCGACGGTCTTCACGGAGGGCACCAGCTTATTGAAATTTACTTCAACTCACCTTCTACCTTGGAGTGCCGCCACAGGACTATATATATATATATATATATATATATATATATATACACTGACTCCCACATAGTGGCAGATGGCCCCTTGCCCCTCCCCTCATCGGAATTTTTTTCCATGACAACGCTTCAAGACCAATCCGATCTTTTCATCAGGTCATTACATAGCGCATACATTTCCTACACAATTTATACACTATGGTGTCCGCCCCCTCCATCCCCTACCCATGTGAATGCCAAAGGCATTCGCAAGGGGGTCTGCACATGCACAAATACGTGCATACGCAGACCCCCCCCCCCACCACCACCACCACCATTGGAACGGGGCCAAGTTCGGCCCCTGCTGAGCCAAGACGAATCAACCCCTAATTGTGCTGGCAATTCTGTAAATAAAAATTTTTATTACAAAAAGTAATATTGCAGTTAGTGTAGCTAGATGCCTTCCTATACATTCTGATATTTTATAGAAATTGTTTTTTTTGTGTGTTTTATGTCTTCATAAATCATTTTTTGACACAAAAAAGGAAAAAACAGACAGATTTGCCAGTCCTGAACAAAATAAAATGTCATGCTCTTTTCAGGACACATTAGATAGAAATGTGTTGTTTAGTGAATGTCCTTTATCGAGATGACTTTATATATACTTGGCCATATGCTTACTTGATTTCACTTTGTTAAGGTACCAAATAGATTTTGTGAAGAAAGACAATTTGAGAAGAAAGTAGCAGATGCAGTTTTTATGTTACTATTGTGCATTAACATAATTCACACCCTTCCCAAAAAAGGCCATCTGTTATAAAATCATTCTCAATTGCTTCTCATAAATATTAGTTTAGAAATAGTAAAATGTTCTAAATGAATGTCAGATATATTACACAAAGCATTATAAGCTCTGCTGTAATTATATCATTACGATAACAGTTCTACAGTCCCCCGTAACTCTATAAAGTTGCGTTCGGTATTGTTATGGTGAAGTGGGTTAAAACGGATCTAACGGACCTCCATTATAAGGAATAGGTATTGACCATAGGGTGGACAGTGTCAAGGATGACAGTCAATGGACCTTATTCAGGTCCGTTCGCACCAGCGCTTCGTTCACACGGGACCGATGTTTTATTAATGAGCCTGTGCATTTCTGTTTGTGTAACATCCATTCGCAAGCCCCTGCGAGCGAGTCGCCCAGCGAATGGGTGGTGGCAGCAAACCATTCACAAGGCAGGTTTTTATTTTATTCGCAAGGGTGCGAATTCGCATCCGAGTGAATCAACCAGAATAACCCCCAACATGCACAAGGATGACACAAAAGGTGGACATGGCAAAGGTTGAATTTTTCACATTTCTTTCGATGTCCACACCCAAGCACATGGACCCAATGTCGCATATTTTGCTTCTGGTGACATTTTGACAATGTGGACCTGGTGCATGTCAACCTTTTGGTGTTGACCTATGAACTGTCAACCTAGATATTGTTGACCTATCATCGGAATTAAAAAAAAATAGAATGCAGTGGTTCTCCAATATACAGTGTGGCATAGTCATAACTGCTCTGACTAACTATTATGGACTGATATTGAACCAACTCCCCCATAACAGCATGAATCTGATTCTGATTTGGCTGTAAAGCAAAAAAGAGTACATTAACTGCACCTGAGGAAAGCCATGTTGTTCTACAGCTGCCAGCAGGGGCATAAGTAATCTACAGCCCAGGTTCCCCACAATCGCCCCTCAGGACCCCACACAGTTCATGTTATCCTGGTCACTTGTGGATTTTTAAAATGCACCAGTTGGTGATAGACAATGCTCTTGCCGCGTAACATGAGGGCTGAGAACCACTGGTCTACAGAGACTGGAGCCTGCAGTGAATTGGCAGCTGTGTATCAGCTGTGAATCTGCAGACTAAAGGTGCATACACACGGGGACGATTTTTGCTAATATCGCGGGCAATATGGTCACTGAACGACCATATTGCCCGTGATGGGAGTGTGCATCGGCGATATATCTCCGGGTGCGCGCTCCCGTTTTTTCCCCCGTAGTGATCGCTGATTTCCACTGCCGGGCTCCCCCGGCAGTTTCTTTTTTTATCAGCGACCATCTTTGGTCGCTGATACAAACTGAATACTGAGCAATATATCGCCTGGCGATATATCGCTCGTGATATATCGCTGCCGTGTGTACGCACTTTAAGATTCAGACAGTATGGTAACCACCCAACCGGCCATAAATCATAGTATAAAAATTGTATTTCTAGTATTCTCACAAAATTCTAAAATGTTTCTATGTTTATGTACAATGTGAGACAGTGGATCTGATAGTGTGGGGCAGTGGTCTCAGACTTGGTTCTCAGGACCCCACACAGTTCAGGTTTTCTAAAACCTGAACTGTGTGGGGTCTGGAGGACTGAGTCTAAGAACCTATGGTGTCAGGATATACATCCCCACAAGGCACTGACCACACCCACACAACACTGTTCACAGCCAGCCAATCAGCTCCTACCTGCCATGTCACAGAATGTATTTGGAAAATGTCAGACAGGAGCGGATTGGTTGGTTATCACTCTCCATTGTATCACTTTTGAAGCTTAGTGCATCTGGCCCATGGCCTGTAATACATTTTTAGCCCCAGGTCCATGTGGTCCTTTATCTGTCCTTGCAGATGGGAGACTATGGTAGATCCAGGGGCGGATTGGGGACTAAAAGTGGCCCTGGAATATTTCTGGAAGTGGCCTCATGTGGGCGGCAACAAATCAATAATGGGCGGAGCCAACATAATAGTAGGCGGGATTACCACATCACTATACTTTGACAGGCAAAACTAAAGCATCAATAGTGTCTAAATATCAGATTGATTAATATTAACGTGTGTTTGTTGGTGACACTGTAAAATGTCACCAACATGGATGTCACTCACATGGATGGATATGTCATGGTATCTCAGCACCGGCTGGATGGAATGAACACAGCAGTCCTCCCTCAAAGGTGCACTACCACTATCTACCCATGCACACTAGAGAAACAACATACAGGCCCTAAAACTTACCCACTAATTTGTAACAAAACTACATGCTATGTGTTTATATCATTAAGTAAGCACCCTACAGTAACAATGCAAAAGACAACTCAACATAAAATAAAATCATTGTTGTATAATCATTGATACGACCTGGGTATAGTCCTAGAACACTAGTAAGTACTTTGTATAGTGCTTTTATTGATGCATGAAGATGAAGACATGTATACAACCGATAATAAAATCACATACATATCGGAACAAAGTGACAAATGAAGGATGTAACATGTTCAATAAATCATTGCACTGCATGAAGTGTAACAGTTTTTATAAGCATTCAAAGTGGAAAAACATTCAAATTTCAAAAAGTGTACACAATATTGGCCACCACTGTAACTTAACTGAATGATGCAATTCTCGGTACTTGTTTCCTAGCACGGCGCCCGTCGGGGGTTGATCGCATGCCTTAAGTTAAGGTACTTAAGGCATGCGATCGACGCAATTTTCTGTCAATTACCAGCTTTAATTGCTGGTAAAGAGAAAATCGCGTTGATCGCGTCCATCGCGGGCCATTATAATGGCCCGCGATGCAACCGATGCGATCAACGCAATTTTCCCATAGAGAACAATGTTAAATGAGTTTTAAAGTTAAAATCGCGTTGATCGCATGCCATTATAATGGCATGCGATGCGATCAACGCAATCAACGCGATTTTACATAGGGAACAATGGAAAAGGGTCAATATGGCCAATTTCTCATTGTATATGCCCCCTCATGGGTATTAAGTATGGTTAATGCCCCCCTATTGTTAACGCCACCCCACTATTGACGCCAACACGAAGCGTGGCGAGTGCAGCAAGCACGCGAGGGGCGGCGGTACGCGTCCTCCGACCACCCCCACTATCCACGTCGGCATGGAGTTGATTTTATATAGTGTGGCGAGCGCAGCGAGCCCTGCGAGGGGACTTGTATACCTGTGAAGTTATGCGTGTCCGATCGCCATGCTTCGGGCTCGGAGGCTCGCTGCGCTCGCCACACTAAAAAAGCTAAATACCGTATAAAGGACAAATACTATTTTAATAAATTATTATGTTGTAAAAGGGCCAATAAAGCAAAAAAAATTGCAATTAAATAAGGCATGGATAATATGCCAGTACATTTAAATGCACATATATTCTGCAGCGCTGTACAGAGACCATTATTACCAGTTAGTTATATTATATAGTGCACACATATTCCGCAGCGCTGTACAGAGAATATTATTACCAGTTATTTATATAGCGCACACATATTCCGCAGCGCTGTACAGAGACCATTATTACCAGTTAGTTATATTATATAGTGCACACATATTCCGCAGCGCTGTACAGAGAATATTATTACCAGTTATTTATATAGCGCCCACATATTCCGCAGCGCTGTACAGAGAATATTATTACCAGTTATTATATAGCGCACACATATTCCGCAGCGCTGTACAGAGAATATTATTACCAGTTATTTATATAGCGCACACATATTCCGCAGCGCTGTACAAAGACCATTATTACCAGTTAGTTATATTATATAGTGCACACATATTCCGCAGCGCTGTACAGAGAATATTATTACCAGTTATTTATATAGCGCCCACATATTCCGCAGCGCTGTACAGAAAATATTATTATCAGTTATATTATATAGTGCACACATATTCCGCAGCGCTTAACAGAGAATATTATTACCAGTTATTTATATAGCGCACACATATTCCGCAGCACTTTACAGAGACCATTATTACCAGTTATATTATATAGTGCACACATATTCCGCAGCACTGTACAGAGACTATTATTACCAGTTATATTAGTACAGAGACTATTATTACCAGTTATATTAGTACAGAGACCATTATTACCAGTTATATTATATAGTGCACACATATTCTGCTGCGCTGTACAGAGAATATTATTACCAGTTATTTATATAGCGCACACATATTCCACAGCGCTGTACAGAGACCATTATTACCAGTTATATTATATAGTGCACACATATTCCGCAGCGCTGTACAGATATTATTAGTAGTTATATTATATAGCGCACACATATTCCGCAGCGCTTTACAGAGTCCATTATTACCAGTTATATTATATAGCGCACGCATATTCCGCAGCGCTGTACAGAGACTATTATTACCAGTTATATAGTGCACACATATTCTACAGCGCTGTACAGTGAATATTATTACCAGTTATTTATATAGCGTGCACATATTCTGCACCGCAGTACAGAGAATATTATTACCAATTATCATATAATGCACACATATTCCGCAGCGCTGTACAGAGAATATTATTACCAGTTATAGTATATAGCACACACATATTCCGCTGCGCTATACAGAGACTATTATTACCAGCTATATAGTGCACACATATTCCGCAGCACTGTACAGAGACCATTATAACCAGTTATATTATATAGTGCACACATATTCCGCAGCACTGTACAGAGACCATCATAACCAGTTATATTATATAGTGCACACATATTCCGCAGCGCTGTATAGAGACTATTATTACCAGTTATATTATATAGTGCACAAAAACGAAACACACACACTGGCTGCAGCCTGGCAGGCAGTGCTTACATACCGGTGAATTGCTGCTGCAGGCCTGGTAGGTAGTGTAATTTGACTACACTTGATTTTGCTGTGCAACAGCCACTCATGGGGTTTGGCAGCTTCTTCCCTTCCTGCCCCAGCACAGGTTGCGCTTCTAATGTGCGCGGTGACATCATGACGTCACCAGGCACATTTCACCTAGACACACAGTGACAGTCGGAGCAGAGTCTGTCTGTCAGTGTCACCTGACCTCTCCACTCCAGTGAGGAGATATCCTCCTCCCACTTCCAGGCCACAATGCCTGCCTGCCCTGCTGAATACGGCCCGCCTCCTCCCGTCCTCTGTCCTCTCTCTGAGCAGAGATGTCAAGTGCCCCACCTCCTTGAGTCCTCAGACTCTGAAGCAGTGTTTTAAAGATGTTTTAAATATAAAATTCAGATCCTCATTCAGATCCTGGCTCTCTCCAAGCGGCGCTAAACTCAGTGTGTCCACTGACATCCCCCCCCCCCCCCTGATTTCCCTGTGATGAATATGCTGGGGGCAGGCAGCTCCCCCCGAGCGAACACACATATGTAAGGTTGCTCAGAGCAACCTTACATATATGCGTGCACCTTCAACATCTTTCGATGGTCGGCGACCATCGAAAGATGTGGGAGGGTCCCAGTGGCATGCGAATGGATGTTTATGTCAAACATCCATTCGCATGCTGTGTGAATGAACGATGAGAAACGCACACTGACACACAGACATGATCGCACACAGATACATAGACAGACACACGGATGCTGACACAGATACAAGGCACCTCTAGGTGGGAGAGAGGAAGCTGCCAGGTAGTGGGATAGCGGAAGGAGGGGGGAGAGATGGGATGCTGTCACAATCCCGTCCGGAATCCCGACTGCCGAAATCCCGGCACTTTGTCCTTCTGTGGGTGTCCACGACACCCATAGTGGGAGAATAAATTAGTGTGCGGAGCATAGGGAGGCACCGGCCCCGCTGCGTGGCGAGCGCAGCGAGCCGGCAAGGGAGGGCAAACCAGGTTCCCCCCCTTTTCGGGATTTAGACGGTCGGGATTCTGGCGTCGGGATTTCACACCAATCCCACACAGATACTGCAGTCGGTCTGAAAACAATGGGGTGGTGACAGCGGCGGATGGGCAGGTATGAGGTAGAGACCACAGGGGCGACAGTGATGGCTGGGTGGGAGAGAGGTAAGGTAGAGATCATGGCGGGGCAACAGCTGTTGTTAGGTGGGAGAGATGTAGAGACCACTGGGGGTAACAGCAGTGGCTTGGTGGGAGAGAGTTAGAGAGGGTGACAGATAGGAGAATGGAATTTGGGGTACAAAAGATAGCTGAAATATGCAATATATACAGTGTGTGTGTGATATATATATATATATTACACACATGCATGTAAACACACAGACACTATATGTCTTTGGAAGAAAAAAAAACACACACTTGTACTGTAGCTTACTTTTCTAGAAAACCAGGATGGTAAAGTGTTAAATCTTTCTGGCTCTCCGTCTTCCGTGCAGCAGCAGCAGCATGTAGAGGGGAGGGCTAGTAATCCGAGTGCAAGGCGAAGTGTTCCGTGCTTAGTAGCAGGAACAGAAAGCAGCAGGGAGATGCTGACTTTTACTGCCAGCCTGTGCGGACGAGCAGGGGAGGCACTGCGGGGAAGGACAGATCAGCTTCCGGATTGAAATCTTTTGCTTCCGGCGCTGCACTCATACACACTGTGGCAAGTGCAGCAGCCGGCCCGGCAACAGCAGGACAGCAGAGAGGATGCAGAGGATGCCTCTCCTGCCCAGCGCCTCCATGGGTGAGTTGGCAGGGAGGCGCCAGTCAGAAGCTCAGAGCCCGCATCACTGACACTTGACAGCAGCCGGCTGTGTGACCAGCTGCTGTATATTTGTGCTCTGTGCTGCCCCTGCTGCCTGCAGCTATAAATTCGGCCTCACTACCATCGGCCTCCCGGGAAAGTTCCCGGTAGATATAATGGCCAATCCGCCCCTGGGTAGATCACAAACAGAAGCTACTGTATGTTGTTCAAATTACACATACGCAAACACATCCGGCTTCTGTCTCCCTATCTCACCTTGTAATGAATCACTAAACTCATTGGGAAAGTGATCCTCAAACAGCACTGGTAATGTAAGGGTAACTCGATATATATATGCTCATCCCAATCATAGATAAATCAATGCAGATTAAATATCGCTAAGCTTTCTACATAAACCAGACATATTCAGAGGTCAGGTGTTTGAGATCACTGTTCTTCAAACTATACATACTGTAATACATTTGTCAGGACGAGCCACAGAAATCTTGGAGAATGGTACAAACGTACCGTGTGTACACAGCTTTAGATTTGTGTGCATTACTTTGTTTCTGTACAGGACAAATACTGGCTGCTTTATTTTTACACTGCAATTTAGATTTCAGTTTGAACACACCCCATCCAAATCTAACTCTCTCTGCACATGTTACATCTGCCCGCCCCACCTGCAGTGCACATGGTTTTGCCCATTTTGAGAAGAAATTTGCCCTATGAACAAGTCTAAATTAGGCCTGATATTCCTAGCGTGGCTGCTGTAATATATTTGTATTACAGCTGTTACTGTATTATCCTGGTCTCACCATGGCGCAAATCGGGGCACCCTCCCGGTCCCCCGGGAAGGGGGGCAAGTCTCCCGCATTTCCCTACAGCCCCGGCTCCCCCTCTTCCCGCGGTCTAAAAACTATGACTTTTGCGGGTCCGCGGGGAGGGGGCTAAATGACGCAATTCGCGGCATTTCGCGGCATTTTTAGCCCCTCCCCCCACCCATGGACCCGCAAATTGAGGCTTCAGCCCGTCATGGGGGCGGGGCTTGATGACATCACCGGTGCCCCGCACCCAAAACAAAGCCTCTACCCGCCCCCTTTCACTCCTCTGCGGGCTATTCCCGGAAAGGAGTATGCCAAAGTCGGCAAGTATGGTGCTAGTGTATTATACTGGTGTCACCAAGGAGCAATTGACGAGCAGATAAATGTAACCAAAAGACCACTGGACTCTTTAATGTTTATTTACTAAGACAGGAGTTCTATTTCAAATGGGATATTACTATGGGCGGGCCCAGGTGCAAAAATATGCTTTGGGCCCCTCTCCACCCAAGTTTACAAAATTCTACACATCAAAAGGTGACAGGGAGAGGTAGTGGGTGCGAGCAGAGGTAGAGGGTGACACGGAGGTAGAGTGTAACAGGGAGGAAGTGAGTGACAGTTGGCGAGATGTACCAAAGGTAAAAACTTATATTCTGATATAAGGGCCAGTGCAGCCTTTACTGCGGCAGGAAGAGGAGGAGAGAGAAGCAGCTGCATTTCCCGTGTGAGTTATGTCCCCATCCCCCATCCTCTGTGTGAACCCTATTCCCCTTACACATGTGGTATGTCCCCCTTCCCCTGTGTGAGCATTGTCCCCCATCCTCCTTCAACAGTGTGATTATTGTCCCCCTTCCCCTTTGTGAGTCCTGTCCACCTCACATGTGTGAGTCCTGTCCCACTCACCTGTTAGATCACATACACTTACAGCATTTGACATTTATTTTGTACTGCCAATGACCACTGCACAGCCCTCCCCTCACTGACCGCAACAGCGCTGCTTTCTCCTCTCTGTGCGCTGCCTGCATGCCAGCTCCTTAGTCAAATCTACAGCCAGCTGCCAGGGTCACAGTTGGACATTATATCCGCAACCACACAGCACAGCCAGCAGGGCGCATATTCTAGGGGTCACAGAGCGGGATCGCTGCTCCCATCGGTGGCTCTTCTACAGCAGGAGGAAGGGGAGGGCTCAATCGGGAGGAGAGAGGTGCCCCTTCCAAGGGCTAGAACCTAGCGGCATCTGGACCCGGAAATCGAGCACTGCAGCAGTGAAGAGACACTGAGACTGTTCACGGCACAGCTTGTGATTCATTTTTACTTCTAATGATAATGCTATTAGCTGTGCGCCCCTTCACTGCCGCGGGCCTTGGTGCAATGCTCCGGTGGCACCAACGGTAGTTCCGCCCCTGCTATGGGCAACCAATCAGATACTATCTATTATCTTCTAGAAGGTGAAAAATAAATAAGAAGTCATTAGTTCCTTTACCTTACAGATTTATTTACATCCCTCACCTTTAAAAACAATATAGGAAGAATCATAGGATAAATAGTATTCAGCCTCATTGTTGGTGTTATTGGTAAAAGTGAGAGAAATGACAGAAACAGAGGCAAATGTCTGACAGAAGTATAAGACAGTAACGCTCATACCTCTCCATAAAGCCATTCTTCATGTCCATCTGGGCTAACATCAGTCTTCTGTTTTGCACCCAAAGTTTTAACACAAATGTTTTATAATTTTGCCCTTCCCAGACCCCTGTAGTGAGGACAAATGGAGGTCCGGTACATGAAGACTGGCCCCTCCCATTAATCCGCACCCAGTACCGTTAGTAGAATGTTGTCATGATAACAATGTCCACAATTTGCAGTGCAACGCTGCAGTTGTTTCCCCAGGAAATACCCTAACCATAATCCTTTCCCCAATTTTAACCCCAAACCTAATGTCTCCATTTTTTGATGCAGTTGTTGACTTGTTAGTTATCGATATTTTGAAAATTTCAACATTGTGGTAGTTGACATGCAGATTACATCCTATTTTGCATGCAGTAAATAACCTATTCCAAACTGAATGACCTTACATTTGGTAAAAAGTGTATTAGACTAGTCTAAGTTTTTGTGCACAGTATTTCTAGAAAATAGATATTTATATTAAATTGCTAGCTACACTTTAAATGTTCTAGTACTTAAAAGAAAATTTTATTTAAAGTACTTGGAATTTTTACCTTGTTCCTACTTCTGCATTATTAAATATTAATTTACTCTGAGACTACTAATACACATACTGTATATGTCACTGTGACCTAGAATCAATTCCTAAGCTCGCCATGCAGAAGTGTCTTTATATGTACCAGATGGACCTTTACACAGCGGAAGCAGCAATTTTGTGGGCTCAAGTACAATAATGAGAATGCAGCCTCTCAATCCGTTAAAGGGAACCATTCTTCCTTTATGATTTGTGCTTATTTTTTCAAAAATACACATATGCAGACCCTCTGTGCAAACGCCTTTGACAAGTATTACACTCGCCAAGACGTTCGCACACAGCGGTGCAGACAGGGGGCGTGCAGGGAGCTGGAGCATGGGGACGCCCAGTGTTTCCTGGGCATTCCCACAAAAGTTGTGGGTTCTCCCAGAAAAACGCTGGGCGTCCCCATGTGAATGCAGGCCTGGCAAAGCGTCTGCATTCAGGCGATCCCAAATAAAAGTTAGTCTGTGGGCAATTATTTCAGTTAATTCACTTAATACTTCCAGCAGATATTCGAGGGTCGCACTCCAGAAATAGAGGGTGTGGTCAAAATGGGAGGTGTCTTTGAATTACCATCTGCTGTATGTATATTGAATGCTTAGATGCTCATTTTGTTGTGTATTTCTAAATTTTCATGTATGTTATTTGCAGATATTGCTTTATTGTACTTGTATTTTATGTATGTTACAATTTCATCTACAGAGAGAGTTTCTCCTTCTGCTGATGATAATAAACTTGACGTGTAGCACACCATATATACCCCTTTTACACATCATGCAACACAATAGTACGCCCCTTATACTTGCCCCTTACATTAGTAATTCCACACACCAGCTCACCCTTAGTAATTCCACATATCTGCCCCCATTAGTAATGCCACACATGCCCCTCACATTTCTACACACCAGCTCCCCCTTATTTATTACACCCACATGCCCCCATTAGTAATGCCACACACCTGGCCCCATTAGTAATGCCACACACCTGCCCCTTTTAGTAACGCCACACACCTGTCCCCATTAGTAATGCCACTCACCTGTCCCCCATTAGTAATGCCACACACCTAGCCCCATTAGTAATGCCACACACCTGCCCCCATTAGTAATGCCACTCACCTGTCCCCCATTAGTAATGCCACACACCTGTCCCCATTAGTAATGCCACACACCTGTCCCCATTAGTAATGCCACACACCTGTCCCCATTAGTAATGCCACACACCTGTCCCCATTATTAATAACACACACATGCCCCTCTTTAGATATTCCAAACACCTGCGCTCCAGCCTTGAAAAATGGCACAGTTTTCAGCCCCATGCAGTTACGGTGACTGTCAGCCGTGGCCCTGCGACTGTAGTGACATTGCGGGGGGCAGGCGGCTCAGCGCTGCTGTATTTGTGTCCAATGGTGGCTGTGTGTGTGCGTGGCATAGTCCTGCGGCCTTTTGCGCATTCTCCAGGCTCCATCTGGGGCCTTCTACGCAAAGGCTGATCGGCGGCTATACAGGACTATGCCGCACACACACAGCCGCCATCGGACCCACATACAGCAGCAGCGGGCCAGTCAGGAGCTGTTTGCGGGCCGCATGTGGCCCTCTGTCCGCCTGTTGCCCACCCCTGGTCTAGACTGACTTTTCTTTGCAAATGGGTAGCAAATCATTTGATGGGACACATCCATTCGCATGCAAATGCAGCCGTACTCTTGGTGAAGGGGGCGGGCGGGCGGCCGTTCACAGTGCCGGCGGGAGGCCTTTACCCACTCACTAAGCAGCTAATCTTTGCAGCTTAGCGAGCCAACATGAATCACCCCCAATGTTGGATGTTTAAAAAAAAACAGTCCAGGTTAGCCGGAGGTGCGAGATACCAACCGAACTCAGACATTTTTTTAAACTGGCAATCGTTTATTTTACATCATGGTATTGTCTTGTAATTATTTGCCACTTTAAAAAATCAATGTCCACATTTGGCCGGCATCCTGCAACTCGGGCTAACTCGGACTGTATTTTTCCCCACCACTTTTGTCTATTTTGCCATAGTTTTACTACAATAAAATAATACCAACAAAATAAAATGAACAGCACATGTTGGAAAAGGTTTCTTGTACAAGTTTTGCCTTATTTCGCACCTCAAGACAACTGCGTTCAGTTTTATGGCCTGAACAAGCTTCGGGTCACATTAATGTTTCAGGGATGCCTGGGTAAATGTGTCTTGGTGCGCACAGAGAATTCCCCATGTTTCATATCATTTTGGTTGCACGTATCTGTGTTCTCCTGTTAGAAACAAGTAACATTCTGTTTTGTTTTACTTGCAGCTGAATATGAATTCTGCTCCCACATTTATGCATTTCCCTGCAAAAGGCAAACCCAAGAGAGCGGATACCTTCGATCTTCAGCGGATCGGGTTTGCTGCAGAACAGCTAGCAAAATGGATTGCTGATAAAACAGATGTTCATGTACGTAAACAATAGCACACAGCAGAATGCTAGATGGGAGAAAAATCCAGCTCGCTGGTTACTTTGTCCTTGCATTTATTTTTAATCACATAGTACTGTACATGTTGTTTTCCAGTTATTATACTGTATATATATTGCTCATATTGTTGCAACCTCATCTGTCATAGTATATATAGTAAACTTATTGCCTGGTATCAGAGGCTGACTCACAGCAAAGAAACAATGCTTAGAAAACCATATATATATATATATATATATATATATATATATATATATACAGTGGTCGAAGTGGGCTGGTATACAGCGGTATGTCATACCGGCACTTCTTCGACCATTGACCCAGAAGTGTGATTTTTATTTAATAAAAAAGTATGCATCAGGGGGCAGTGGAAGTGTCCCGTATAAGGGGTCTACTATCGTGTTGCATAATGTATATGAGAGGCATATGGCGTGGCACACTACACTCAGGGACACGCCCCCTTTTAAGTGGCCATGCCCCTTTTTTTCTGGAGAGCAACGATCTTCACTTTTCCATACCCCCACTTTAAAATTTCCACTTCGGCCACTGTTGAAATTCAAGCAGCTTATTTTCTTAAAAAAAAAAAAAAATTGTAAATAAAATAGAGAATTTGGTCATCATTAATTATAAAACACCTTGAACTGAACGGTAAATTTTTCAACACACTTTAATTTGCATCCAGATGTTTTCCCATTAAAAAGTATACAACTCGCAAATTTAATAGGATGTGATGTTGGAAAAACATTACCAAAAATCGCAACACAAACAGACCATGTTCTGACAGACAATTTTGACAGAAACACGCACAGGCCAGGGAGATCTGTGTATGGTTCTGTCCAAAAACATGTGTAAAAGTTAAAAAATTAAAAATAAAACGTTGTGGGGTCCCCCCTCCTGAGCATAATCAGCCCCGGGCTCAAAGTGCAAAGCAAATAGGGTTATCCTTGTTTTATTAGCACCAGCACCAAAATACGGGGGACAAAACGAGTAGGGGTTCCCCCATATTTCAAGAACCAGTACCAGGCCCAACCAGCCAGCAGGGTAATGCCACAGCCGGTGGGAGACTTTTTATACAAGTTCCCCGTCCAAACCATTCACCCCCCCTGACCAGTCAGCCTCGGCAGGGGTCATGGGGAAGTGGAGACTCCCCACCCCCCCCCAATGAAGGGGTCAATCCCTCCAGAATTTACCTGCCCAGGCTGAAGCCCGGGGCTGTCCCCGGTGCCCCTGTGCGATGAGCACCGGCTGATGTTTGTGTAAAAAATAGTACAAACTATTGTGTATTGTTTATTAGAATTAGAAGTCCCAGCAAGCATGCACCGCATGCAGGGACTTGGAGAACCACAAGTCCCAGCATGCAGGGCATTAAAGGGCCCACTGGGACTTGTAGTTCCACAGCAGTAAAAATAGTGAAAAAAACACAGACACACACGACCAGTAAAACTTTATTACATACTACAATCATCTACTCATACCTATGGGTTCACCGATGGCCTGTCCTCTTCTCCATGTAGAATCCATTTGGGTTCCTGTGGAAAGAAATCATACTCCAGCTTTAGCTTCATCTTCAGCCTCTCCTTCACTGACTCAGCACCAGCCTTCTCCTCCCTTCTCCTTCCTTTCCCATTAGTGCCACTTAAGGTTCTGTCCTTGCCCTTCTTTCATACCTCTACCCTCAATGAGCTTACTTACTGTAACTGCTTCTGTCAAGACATCTTACTCACGTGCTGTCTTCTGTGCTTCTCCGGCTCCACAGGAACGCTGTACACATACTGCAATCTTTTGTTTACATCTGTGGCTCAGCCCACAGACCGGGAGTTAGGCCCGCCCGCCAGCTAATAATGATTGGAGAAATTACAATGCCTGATCATGATTGGCTGGCGGGTGGACCTAACTCCCACACAGTCCCCTGCACCCATGGAAGAGTAGCCAGATCTCTTGCATCCCGCCAACTTCCTAGTGAAGCTAGCAGCATGTGGAGATTAACAGGGAAATCTCAGCACTGTATGGAGATGACAGCTCATATCATGAAAATTTTCATAATTAAGCACCACCCCTCAACATGGACCCACCAATCACATCCATTTGATGTGGGGCCTATAGACTGAGAGCAGTGTCTCCTCGCTGGTCTTCTCCTGGAGGGGGCTATCTGAGGTTGACAACTAAGCAACTAAAAGTACCACACCGCAGGAAGGAGATGCACAAACCATGCATGTTGTTGGAAGCTGAAAACAGTTCTGAAAATTTGTGGCATATGCTACTGCCGGGGGTTCCCAACTCCACCGTTACAGTCCAGGTTTTAGGACTATCCATGCTTGACTCCAGATGGTTATATCAAATTGACTACTGTACTAAGACATCACAAGTAATTACCAGCCGCCAGCTCCCGCCAGGGGGCACGCGCACACAAGATGTGGCAACGGAGCTGCCAGCCAACTTCCCCGCCAACATGTCGATTCCCCATTGCAGCCCGACTTCCCCCTAACCCTGCCCGTCTCCCCGAAGCGGAGATGGGCAGGGTCCCGCTGCCCAGCCGCCGAGAGACTGGGACGCGCGTGAGATGCATGCGTGTCCCAGTTTAATGGAGTCCCTCTCCGCCGGCGCTCGCCAGAGAGGACGTTCTGACGGGTGCCGGGATTGAATGAGAGGGGCTCCATCTGTAGGTGATTTGTTTTGTAGTGAAAACACTCTTCTTCTTTCAGGTACTGCAGTTAATGTTCACATGTAACTACTTTATATTGGTTGCTGATAGTTATATATCACGTATAAAGCAAAGTTGTTCTGTATGTGCTTTGGTTCATTGAAAATGAGTTAGCAAATATTATTTCCTGTTGTCCTATTCTTTGTAGTTGCTCATTGACTGCATTGAGTTGTTCTGGGCATCCTGTAGCTATAACTCTGAGTTTTACTTTTGAAATATAATGCTTATAAATCTGTTTTTCCTTTATGACAGATTCGTGTGTTCAGGCCTCCCAATTATTCCGGTACAATAGCTCTGGCCTTACTAGTGTCTCTGGTTGGCGGTTTACTTTATCTGAGACGAAATAACCTTGAATTCATCTACAACAAAACAGGCTGGGCCATGGCCGCGCTCGTAAGTATTATCTCAGCTAAATTCAGGGATGTTTCCATAAAAAGAACTTTGAATATTACAGCTAAGAAAATGCATATTCGCAGATTCATAAATATTTGAATCCACCTATAGGAGGGAGATTTGCCAATCTTGGAGTATAATAAATCAGAGAGATATGATACCAACTAATCAGCTTCTAACTCCTTTTTCTGGCACATCCAATATATCTACAGATGGATTGGGCAGCGTGTTCTGCATACATGCTGCCCGATCCGTCGGGACTGACATCACAACTGGGGGGAGGGGGTACATTTGCATATGCCCACCCACTGAGCTGTCAATCATCGGCGGCTCTTGCAGCTGCTGTACAGGCGGTCTGCAAATTGCCCATACAAACAGAACGATGCACTGGGAAATATACGTGTGACACACTGGCTGATGGTCCATTGATATATGTGTGTACGCACCTCAAGATACATAGTGAAGGCGCTCAGTAAGTTCATTTTATTCCAAATCAGGTGCCTACATAAATTAACAAAAAAAATATGTAGTGTTAGCGACTGACCTTGAACTATAACATTTAGAAAGTGTAACATTTCAGCCAAAAAACACATTCAGTGTAATTATTTCCTCTTCAAAATAGATTCAAGGATTGAAATCACTTTGTATACATGCAGCCTGTACATTAGACATTAGTTCGGGGTCATGTGTTCAACTCCTTTCCCTCAGCTTGATGGATTTACCGAGATGCAAACCTCTCTCTGAGACAAAACCCATCTTGTACTGAAAAGCTCCAAGGTAACATCTCCATTATCTTTGCACAGTGAAGTGTCCACTGTCAATTTCCCTGACATATTGTTTATAACACTGACAGTTCAGGAGATCCAGCAACTCAGACTCACTATCAGATGAAAGAGAGAAGGCAGTGAGTACACATTAAGAAAAAAAGGTGCACATTTGTGTTACTATTACCTCAAATTGATTCCATCAGTCATTGCCTAGTGCCTGAAAATACAGATATATCCACTTGTCCACTGTAATGAGAACCAGTTATTGTATAGTGGTGTGTAGTGCAGCCTGATTTAAGGTCTAATTCATGTTGTACACACATGCAATTGCAAGCATCATTTGCTAGTGTTAGCAAGTGAAGCTGCCGATCAGAAATAATAAAAGACACCCACCGGAACATAGCAAATGCATGCGCAGTTGCGCACACATTTGAGGGTAAAGGCATTCCAGGAGGGACAAAGGAGGTTATTCTGATCGGAGCGGCCAAACGTGCGTACGTTCACTATTAACGTACGCTCTCCGTACGCGGCCGTTGGGGTTAAGTCCACCCACAAATCAGCCGCATACGTACGGCCAGAAACAACGTCGAAGGGGAGTGGCATACAATTGAGCGTACGCCAACGTACACGGACGGATCAGCCCTTACACTCCGACAACTGGCGTACAACAGAGCGTACGCCACCGTTTACGGACTTCTCTCGTCCGTCTTCCCGCCGACTTCTTGCGCAAATCTGAGCGTACGCCAGCTTGCACGGACGGGTCGCTATTGTTTTCAATGGAAAACTCAGCTTATGTCACCGCTCGTGAGAGTGAGCGTACGTCCGTGTACGCTGGCATACCCTTCACATATATGGACCTGCAAATCTTGCCTCAACTATAATTCTGACAATTAATTAATTATTCTAATTGTTATTCAATTATTGTTTTCTATTAACTCAATTGAAGATTGTGTGCAAAATAGTGGGCATGGGCTTAAAACATTGCTGAAACATACTTTGTAGGTGTTAGATGTGGTTTATGTTATTGTATCATAAATACAAAACCTATGTTTGTATTAGAGTGAACACGTTGACACATTTCGACTTGTGTAGATTGAGTGTGCTACTGTGTAAAGTCTATGAAAGCACGTAGTGAATGTGTATAACTGTTTAACAAATACCTACCTTAGCATATATAAGCAGGTCTTAAAAAGATTCTTACCTTAAATTAAACAAACCTTTAAATGTAGAGAAGTATAGAAAGATAAGCTTCCAATGTGTTTGAGTGCTGTGTGTGGCTTGCAGGTAGTGAAATCATGGTTTTGACTTAATAGACTGCAGCATTGCTTATTACATTCAGGTGTATGTGTTTGAGTAGTAATCAGCGTAAATTAGCAAACCCAGGCGCACGCTGGCATGCGGTATCTGTAGGGGTGGTCTGAGGTGGCGGTTGGCGGCCGCCTGTTTTGTGTCCGAAATGAACGGTGCTTTAGGCGATCGTGCGGTAGTAGCACCGTTCATTTTTGGTGCACACCCCCGTGTACGCCCATATTTACGCCCATTTTCCCTCATTATTTCAGCCGCTCCCCTCAACACGCCCCTATGCCGCCCCCAATGCCCGTACTCTCGCGTACAGGTTTTTTCGCACGGAGAGACCCGTCCGTAAGCGTTGTGGAGTGTTCGCGCCTGCGCATTGGCGATTGTACGCATGCGCAGATCATGAAAAACCCCGGAACGTACGCGTACGGCCCGGCCGCACCAACCAGAATAAGGCCCAAAATGCTCTGTTTCTGGACATCCTAGCCAGTGTCAGTTGCAGGGGCTGCAGCACAGTCCAAAATACAGCCGGATAGTGTATGAGTGGGTGCTCAGACACTGGCCAGCATTAGACTGTGCAGGCGCAGTCTAATCCCGAAATAACCTGGATTGGATACTCCAATCCTGGGATTGAAATCCTGGACATTTTGGGGCCAATTCCGGGATCCCGCCGATCCCGATTACGGAATTGACCACCCTAATTGTGAGTAGGAACACAGCGGAACTTTGGCAATGCAGTCTGACAAAAATCACTCTGTTACATTATTATCGACCACTACGTACAAACATGATTTACTGTAGGCCCTGTGTACTGTTACATGAAGGAAGACAGCCTGGTGGAAAGGACACATAGGTCCGGGGTATAGTTTGGCAGAGGTGGAAGAGTTCTCATTCTGTACATTATTCTTTACTTTTCTTTTAACTACAGTTACTTTATTAGCATGTGATAGAGGTTGTACTGTGTGTTTATTTGTGCGCGTGTGCACATTGTGAAGGGAGCTTCTCCCATGTGGTACTTGTGGAGTATCACGGCTCCCATCGCATGCCATCGCATGCCATATATAGTGGCATGCGATGGCATGCGATGCGATTTTTACCGATTTTTGCAGGGTTTTTTTCAAAATCGTATGCAATCGCATCGCATGCGATCGCATCGCATGCGATCGCATACGATTTTGCACTGAAAAGCATCCAAATGCATTGGAATTAGTATTAAACATGTTCAATGGCCCCCAAATGGCATTTTCGAGGCTGTACCACCCCCACTATCAACGCGAACCCGAAGCGTGGTGAGCGCAGCGAGCCCGCGAGGGGCGGCGGTACGCGTCCTACGACCTTTTCATACCCCCACTATCCACGTCGGCGTGGAGTTGAGAATAGTAAGTGTGGCGAGCGCAGCGAGCGGACGCGGACACCTGTGAAGCCCGCGAGGGGACGCGGACACCTGTGAAGCCCATGAGGGGACGCGGATACCTGTGAAGGTATCCGCGTCCCCTCGCGGGGCTCGCTGCGCTCGCCACACTTTCTATTCTCAACTCCACGCCGACGTGGATAGTGGGGGTATGAAAAGGTCGTAGGACGCATACCGCGCCCCTCGCGGGCTCGCTGCGCTCGCCACGCTTCGGGTTTGCGTTGATAGTGGGGGTGGTACAGCCTTTAAAAATGCCATTTGGGGGCCATTGAACATGTTTCATACTAATTCCAATGCATTGGATGCTTTTCAGTGAAAAATCGTATGCGATCGCATGCGATCAAATCTTGCGATGCGATTTTTTCGCATACGATGGCCATCATGTTAGCCGTGATAATCCACAAGTACCTCCCATGTTTTTGTGAATATATGTTTGTGCTGGTCTCTCTATTACCTGTGTGCCTTTGGGTTCTGGATATTTAGGTCAACAAATGCATTAGGTCGACAGGTTGCGAGGTCGACATGGGTTTTTTCCGTTTTTTGAGCCGACATGTGCTGACAGGCGGTATTTCATGCCCTACCATCCACTAGGGCGTTGTGGGAGAATAAAATAGTGTACCGAGCGCAGCGAGGCACCGTGCCCGAAGCATGGTGAGGGAAGCGAGTGATGCGAGGGGCTGCGGTTGACTTCCAACTGTGTCCAGTTTGGGTCAAAAAAACTGAAAAAAATAAACATGTCGACCTCACGACCTATCGACCTAACCCATGTCGACCTAAGTCGGGTTGACGATACGATCCACACCCGTATCATGCCCTTAAGTTTTAAAGCACTGTGGGGGGGGGGGGGGGGGGTGGAGAGAGAGAAAACAAAAAATAAATAAATAAATAAAGGGGGTAATCAGTCTAAACTTGGACTTTTGCACAAAAAAAAAAAAAATACAGAAATAATTGTTTTATGTTAAGTTGTATTTGTACAGGGGTGGGTATAGCGCTCAAGTACCAATGTACGAAGGGGCTGCAGACCCAGAGTGGTCCAAACTCTAGATACGGAATATGCAAACAATAAAGGGGTGCTGCGCTCACCTTCTGAGGTGCCCACACAGCCGATGCTGACTGGGAGCACTTCTACGTGTAGTATGGACTGCAAGGAGGACAAGATAGGTGGGTAAATAATATATTTATTATTAATAAAAAACTGGTGGGTAGGAAGATGGGGGATGGGGTGACAGGCCGGGTAGCTTCCACTTGTGAGGAGTGGTGTCCGCTGTCGGCCTGGTGAAGGGCAGGGGGGCGGGGGGGCGCAGGTAAGATCAGTCTCTGGCTGCGGTGGGTGGAATGACAAATTATAAAAATGAAGAAAAACGAAAGGAAAAAACAGTCCCGGTACTGTCCACAGTAAGATGGTATGGAGATGTCACTGGAGGCTGGCGTCCCAGCAGCTCACAGTGGTGCATACAACATACCTTAATGCTGCCGCAGTGCGGGAGTGTTCAGATGCTTGTGGCCGTAGATGTTCCGGGCGTCCTGCTGGATGTGAGAGGGACACCGATGGTTGATCCACGCTGCTGTGCTGTGTGCGCCGGCGGGTGCCAGAAAGTGCAGGCTGACGCGATGTTCCACGGCGCACAGGAGCAGCGTGCGCTCTACTCGCTGAGGAGGAGACTTAGGGTGTGTAGACTTGAGATGTGGGTGGATATGTTACCAACGCGTTTCAGCCGGGGTTCGGCCTTTTTCAAGGTAATTGGTCTGTGAAACTGAGTGAAATATAAAGGGTGGTAAGCTCCTCCCCTCTCCTGTGATAGGTCGAGGGGTGTTACAGCCTTCTGTGTTCATAGAATGTGTTAGAGATGCTGATGTCGACTTCTCAGTTGAAAACCTTGCTGATGTCGACTATTCAGCCGGCTGGTCAATGTTAATGGTAAAAATTGGGTACATGTACAGAATTAAAAGTTGAATCATAGAGTTGAAAAGGAGAAAATATAAAAAATAAATATAAAGAATGTTACTGATTGATTAGAACTGAATGGAGGAGAAGGGGGTGTCAAATGCATGCCAACTTGTAGCCAGTACTGGAGGATATGCATGATTGAGTGTGGTGTCGACATAAAGTGGTGGTGTCGACTAATATACAGGTGTGTGAATCAAGGCACGTTTTCCATGGTAGGTGTTACGTTGAGTAAGGCCAGGTTATCTAATGCGTACAAAGTCAGGCTGTGGGTTTGCATAAAGGGGTGTCGTACAGAGATCAAAGATGCCCATTATGGAAGTCTATATTCAGACCCCCAGGGTGTAGGGTATTTAGAGTAAAAATCCCAAAGAGTTCTCTTCTGTTGAGAACCTCAGTGTGATCACCTCCTCTCCAATTCTGAATGGGGGATTCAATGACTGAAAAAGTGAGACCTGTGGGATTGGAACTATGAACTAGCTTGAAATGCATTGATACACTGTGTTTCTCATAACCTATTTTTATATTCCGTATATGTTCATAGATTCTTGCTTTAAATGTCCTGATTGTCCTGCCCACATATTCTAATCCGCAGGGGCATCTTAAAAGGTAGATTACCCCCTTGGACTCACAAGAAATGTGCTGTTTGAAATGAAATGTGTTGTTAATTGTCATTGATGTCCAGGTGCTATGGCATTTTGTGGTTTTTGTGGTGAGGTTCTTGCACCCTGCACATCTTCCACAGTGGAAGAAGCCCTTAGTGTCGGTGAGTCTGGTCTGTACGGTCTGTTTGGGTTTGATGTGATTTTTTACAAGTCGTTGTTTTAAGTCTGGTGCTTTTTTGAAAATCAGTGTTGGTTTGTCTGAAATGTGTTGCTGTAGTTCATGATCCTGTTTGAGTAAGTGCCAGTGTTTTTGGAGTATCTGTCGGAGTTGTTGTGAAGACTGATTGAACTGTGTGATAAATGATACAGTTTGTGGACCTAGTTTGCTGTCAGTATTAGTTTTAGTGAGTGTTTTGTCTCTGTCCAGTGTGGCTATTTCATGGTATGCATTGTTAACCAGATCCTCGTCATATTGTTTTGCTAAAAATTGTTTTTTCATGTCCCCTGCTTGTATCTCAAAGTCTTGTGTCTTGGAGCAATTGCGTTTTAAACGGCGAAATTGTCCTTTAGGTACCCCGTCCAACCAGGGTTTGTAATGACCACTGGTATACAGAATATAACTGTTCACGTCAACGTCCTTTCTAAATGTTCTCCTCATTAGAAAGGACGTTGACGTGAACAGTTATATTCTGTATACCAGTGGTCATTACAAACCCTGGTTGGACGGGGTACCTAAAGGACAATTTCGCCGTTTAAAACGCAATTGCTCCAAGACACAAGACTTTGAGATACAAGCAGGGGACATGAAAAAACAATTTTTAGCAAAACAATATGACGAGGATCTGGTTAACAATGCATACCATGAAATAGCCACACTGGACAGAGACAAAACACTCACTAAAACTAATACTGACAGCAAACTAGGTCCACAAACTGTATCATTTATCACACAGTTCAATCAGTCTTCACAACAACTCCGACAGATACTCCAAAAACACTGGCACTTACTCAAACAGGATCATGAACTACAGCAACACATTTCAGACAAACCAACACTGATTTTCAAAAAAGCACCAGACTTAAAACAACGACTTGTAAAAAATCACATCAAACCCAAACAGACCGTACAGACCAGACTCACCGACACTAAGGGCTTCTTCCACTGTGGAAGATGTGCAGGGTGCAAGAACCTCACCACAAAAACCACAAAATGCCATAGCACCTGGACATCAATGACAATTAACAACACATTTCATTTCAAACAGCACATTTCTTGTGAGTCCAAGGGGGTAATCTACCTTTTAAGATGCCCCTGCGGATTAGAATATGTGGGCAGGACAATCAGGACATTTAAAGCAAGAATCTATGAACATATACGGAATATAAAAATAGGTTATGAGAAACACAGTGTATCAATGCATTTCAAGCTAGTTCATAGTTCCAATCCCACAGGTCTCACTTTTTCAGTCATTGAATCCCCCATTCAGAATTGGAGAGGAGGTGATCACACTGAGGTTCTCAACAGAAGAGAACTCTTTTGGATTTTTACTCTAAATACCCTACACCCTGGGGGTCTGAATATAGACTTCCATAATGGGCATCTTTGATCTCTGTACGACACCCCTTTATGCAAACCCACAGCCTGACTTTGTACGCATTAGATAACCTGGCCTTACTCAACGTAACACCTACCATGGAAAACGTGCCTTGATTCACACACCTGTATATTAGTCGACACCACCACTTTATGTCGACACCACACTCAATCATGCATATCCTCCAGTACTGGCTACAAGTTGGCATGCATTTGACACCCCCTTCTCCTCCATTCAGTTCTAATCAATCAGTAACATTTTTTATATTTATTTTTTATATTTTCTCCTTTTCAACTCTATGATTCAACTTTTAATTCTGTACATGTACCCAATTTTTACCATTAACATTGACCAGCCGGCTGAATAGTCGACATCAGCAAGGTTTTCAACTGAGAAGTCGACATCAGCATCTCTAACACATTCTATGAACACAGAAGGCTGTAACACCCCTCGACCTATCACAGGAGAGGGGAGGAGCTTACCACCCTTTATATTTCACTCAGTTTCACAGACCAATTACCTTGAAAAAGGCCGAACCCCGGCTGAAACGCGTTGGTAACATATCCACCCACATCTCAAGTCTACACACCCTAAGTCTCCTCCTCAGCGAGTAGAGCGCACGCTGCTCCTGTGCGCCGTGGAACATCGCGTCAGCCTGCACTTTCTGGCACCCGCCGGCGCACACAGCACAGCAGCGTGGATCAACCATCGGTGTCCCTCTCACATCCAGCAGGACGCCCGGAACATCTACGGCCACAAGCATCTGAACACTCCCGCACTGCGGCAGCATTAAGGTATGTTGTATGCACCACTGTGAGCTGCTGGGACGCCAGCCTCCAGTGACATCTCCATACCATCTTACTGTGGACAGTACCGGGACTGTTTTTTCCTTTCGTTTTTCTTCATTTTTATAATTTGTCATTCCACCCACCGCAGCCAGAGACTGATCTTACCTGCGCCCCCCCGCCCCCCTGCCCTTCACCAGGCCGACAGCGGACACCACTCCTCACAAGTGGAAGCTACCCGGCCTGTCACCCCATCCCCCATCTTCCTACCCACCAGTTTTTTATTAATAATAAATATATTATTTACCCACCTATCTTGTCCTCCTTGCAGTCCATACTACACGTAGAAGTGCTCCCAGTCAGCATCGGCTGTGTGGGCACCTCAGAAGGTGAGCGCAGCACCCCTTTATGTTAAGTTGTATTTAAATGGCTTCTGGGCTTTGATTTACTGTTGATGGAAGTATTTTCCTATGAGTTAGTGAGCAGCTGGTAAA
The DNA here is from genome assembly GCF_055691185.1 of Crinia signifera. NCBI lineage: Eukaryota > Metazoa > Chordata > Amphibia > Anura > Myobatrachidae > Crinia > Crinia signifera. Next base: position 89,956,380 of record NC_139217.1, on the reverse strand, counting down.
GCATATTCATGTTTGTTTATTTACCACAAATGTAATCTATACAAATGTCAACAACATTAACAAGATCTTCAATCTCTGCATGAAATTGCATTTCATTAGAAAGGTGCTATAAACTCTGAATAAGGCACTTGAAAGGTAGAAAATTGGAACTGATACTGTATAAAAGCAAGAAACCCATTTAAGAAAATGCAAGATAATATACCCAAAGTGATTTAAGCTCTTATTTTATGGTGTTTTTTTAAAATGTCATTTTTAGAGTTCATAAAACAAGATAAGTTAGTTTATGGTACACAGTATAACTTTTATTTTTCAATTGCTTTAGAGAAAAATAAGGTATAAACAACAACAAATCTATCAACAGACATAGAAGCAGCACATTGGGCCAATTCTGAGATGTACATTCGCAGCTGCCAATTTGTACACAGAAACTGTAGCAAAATATACTAATGTTGCAGGCTCCTGAAGTTATCTAGAGACGCCCATAATCGCTGTCGAAGATCAGCCGCTTATATAAAAAGATGCTGCCATTGGGTGAATATAGACGTGATTGACCCGCAAATGTAGCTCCGCCCCTTCATCACATCCTCCAATCACATTTTGTTGGTATGGGGGGCGGGTCTTTATGATTTCACAGCCCAGCTCCCCCCCCCCCCCCCCCGTCCCCCCCCCCCAAAGTGCTCAGGAGCTTCTCCTCTCCTGGAAATAGGTTATTGTACCTGGGCTTGCAGGATCCTGTATGCAGTTAAACTGGTCGGGATCATTGTAGCTGAATACAGGATTGCAATCACCAACCAAGACATGTTTTAGAAGCTGCAGCTGCCACTTCCCTTTTCCCTCTCACAAATGATATTTTACTGTAATTTGTCTTGCAAATGAATCCTCTATGAGACCACTCTTGTCTCGGCAAAAAAAAAAAAAAAAAAAAAAAAAACAATCCAACAAAATTGACATTAAGTACAATACCAATGCCAGCATCCTGACTACTGCCAGGAGACTACCGCCATGAATTAGGCCGAGGAGTGGGGTTGGGCTGCAGGGGGTTAGGGTTATGTCATTAAAAGCGATGCTTAAGATTAGGCTGTGCCTCAGGGGATATGTTTAGGTGGCACGGTACAGGGGTCAGGCACTTGTAGTAAGGGTTAGGGTTATACTGCATGGGGGAGGGGGCAAGGGGAACCTGACCCCTGTTGGGATTCCTATCGCCTGAATGGTGTAGTCGGTATTCTGAATACTAGCATACCCACCACTGGTCATTCATATGTCTCCCCACTATTCAGCAGCAAAACATGCAGGTAGTTATGGAATTGTACATAAAAAATCATTGTAAATATTTGATTTGTCACACCTAAGGGTTGGGTCTTGCTGGGATAAGTGTTAATGGCTGGATCTGGCAAAGACAGATTGCTGAGGAAGCTGGGATGCCTGATCCAGCTTATGAAGCAATGAGCTGCAGACTATGCCTTGGTCTGTAGTGCTGAGGCTCTGGTAGAGGTGAGCCTGAAGGCATGACTTCGGAGTGAGTGATTACAAACTTTATTGTACTGAAACTGGAATAACGACTGAACTAGTTCTAAAGAGATAATCACACCCCGATCTGTGACTAGATTAAAATTGGAATGGTACCTTAGTAGAACCTGGGAGAAGGCCAGACTGGAACTGAATTGGTAACATAACTGAAACTGGAGAGGACACTAGACTGGACCTGAATTAGTAATCAGGGTATTGTAGAGGGGACTAGGCTGGACATGGACATGAATGTGCTAGAACCATACTGATACTGACACAGTATCAAGAGGTTCAGCATAGAGCTGTGACTTCAGGAGAAGCAATGTTGTACTGGCAGTATGGGACTGTCCAGGGAGCTCCCTTCATAGGGAGAGCCGTCTGTCTATTGGCTGTAGCAGTCAGCTGAGTAGAAGTAGTGTACTGAGTGGCTGAAAGTAGTCAGGTGTCATGGCTACGACCATGCACTGATTCTGGAGAGAACGGTGGAGTGGAACATGCTGTGTACTTGCCGAGAGAACAACCACCTGTTATAGACCATTCTGGACAGAGAGGACATTGGACAGACGTATACAGACAGACAGACCTCATCCATATTGTGCTCGCAGTTTTTTAAAGTTTCTTTTAAGTTGCCTTAGTGGTCCAACATACTTCACCCCACCAACTGCAGTTCTTCACTATTTAGCCATGTTGTTTTCTGGACGTGGTTTAGTTACCTTCACATAGACCTCAGCGGCTGCAGGGTCACTAATTGAATTAGAAGTGTAACCACGGTGATCCGATTCACAGAACACAGAGTGCATCTGCTACTTTCAGTACATTCCCATCGTCTAGTACATTTCTCTCAAAGGGGCATATTTTTTACAATAATTTTGTGGTCAATTCTTCAGAAATGGCCATGATTAGATTATAGCCTCATTAATTACTGATGCTATGTATTAAGATAATTCTTATTCTTGTTATATGTATTATTGTATTTTTGAACATAATATTATTAATTTGATGGCTCAAAATGCTGTTTTGTTGCAGACAATTTCATTACTGAGTTAGGATACAGACGTTGCACAATACAATGTTTCCTTAAAGTGGCAGAATAACTAAATCACCTGCCATTAGAAAACAATTTCACACTTGCTACATCTGTACAAGCCTAATTAATCAAAGAAAGGAAAGACTTCTATGAAAATGCGTGTGAAAATCATTCAACATATGCCACGGACTGTATACCCTATACCCAGTCAGTTGTGTGATTCTCAATGAAAAACTTAGGGGGAATACTCCGAAACTTGTGTACTGTACTTCAAAATTGGGCAAATGTTCTGTAACTATTTAATAATCTCCCTTTTTAATCCTTTATCCCCTGCACCCTAACCTCCAATGTGTTTTTTTTTTGTTATATTTTAGGAGGAGATTTCATCTCTGATTCTGATCCCCCACACCATAATGGGGTCTATACTAGTAGCTGCTCCAGAGGTGGGGCTGCAGCACAGTTCAAAACTCAAATAGGGGAGAAACCCCAACTGCCAGTGAGTCAGTTTGGAATGGCAGTTAGTGGAAGTTCGTGTGACTCCCCTACTTGAATTTTGAACTGTGCTGTAGCCCCAGCTCTGGATCCGCCACTGGTCTATGCAGATAACATAGTGTGTGTGTGTGTGTGTGTGTGTGACACAATAAAGTTTATTTCTACTAAGCCCTGGAGTGACGCCTCACCTTCTGCTTTCATTATATATATATATATATATATATATTAGGGCGGAGTGAAAAAACTGAAATTGAGAAATTCAAAATCGGCTAGTGTGGGAAAGTTGTGACTTGACCTGAATAAGAAACGTGCAAAAGCATTTTGATCTGAGTCAACATCTTCTGTTCTGGCAAGAGGCCTAAAGTTTCACTTTTTTTGGTGAAAATGACGAAACCTATGAAGATGCTCCAATCTAGTTATAATTATGTCAGGATGTCTTAGAGTGGTTCATAAATATACTTTAGCATAGTAAAAAACAGTACGAGCTTGTCCTAGTGCAAAGTGACTGACTGGCGGGAGAAAAAATCCCTAATAATTGACCCATTTTCATGGTCACAATTGTGAATATTGTGTGTTTTCTCCTGAACGTGTTTATAATAGAAGAAGCACAAATACTCTAAATGGAATTTCAGTGACACTGTGTGAAATATAACACTGCATAATGGCCCTTAACCCCTTCCCGACGCAGCATGTTTTTGCCTTCCTGACAGAGGCCTTTTTTTTCAAATCTGACATGTATCACTTAAGTGGGGATAACTTTTTTTTGCTTTTACTTATCCCAGTGATTTTGAGATTGTTTTCCCGTGACACATTGTACTTTAAATTAGTGGTAAATTTTGGTCGATACAGTTTTTTTTTTTTGTGAAAAATACCAAAATGTCGTAAAAAAATGGAACATTTTGCTATTTGCAAAATGTAAAATTTTCTGTTTGTGAGACAAATAATCATACCACTCAAAATAGTTAATAACTAACATAGACCATATCTAAACTTTATTTTTAAATCATTATTTCAAGCTCCTTTAATTTTTTTGGACACTAGGGGGCAGCAGAGTCTAAATTTTACACATCACACATTAAAACGCTGTTTTTGGCTGTTCACGTTTGAACAGCCAATCGCAGCGATCGCCCATGACGGGGGGCATCGCTGCCCCCCCTGGGCAATGAGGGAGGATGTCTGCTGTCAGGGACAGCAGACATCGTCCCTCTGTCACCGCGTCTGTAGACGCGGTGGCACTTTGAAGTCATGACGTACATGTACGTCATGTGTCGGGAAGTACATCCCGGCCATGACGTACATGTACGTCAAATGTCGGGAAGGGGTTAATCAGACCTGATCGCAGTACAAATTTGTTCTCAAATTGGGCAAAACAAATGCTGCATTGCAGGTGGGGCAGATGTAACGTGCTGAGAGAGTTAAATTTGGGTGGGGTGTGTTGAAACTGAAATCTAAATTGCAGTGTAAAAATAATGCAGCAGGTATTTACCCTGCACAGAAACAAAATAACTCAACACAAATCTAAAGGTGGCCATACATCTACAGATCGATTGTCAGATCTGGCTGGTTGGAACAAATACCTGATAATATCTGAATGACAGTTTTTGGCAGTTTTTCAGCATTTCAAAGCAAAGTGCTCTCATCCATTACCAGTATTTTGTTCCAAACAGACAGATCGGACAATAAATCTGTAGATGTATGGCCACATTAACTCCCTCTGCACATGTTACATCTGCCCCACCTGCAGCTGCATTACAGCATATCATTATGCCAAAGATAAGCCAATATATTAACAGTTAAATACATTAAAGTGCATTATGCTGTAATAAGTATTGCTGATCAATCCTGCCTAGCAGGGCCGTCTTTTTGTATGGGCTTAATGGGCACTTGCCCAGGGGCCCCAGGCGTATAAGGGCTCTATGTTGATAGCTGAGGATCCCCTTTTTCCAGGGATACCAGAATTTTGAAAATCGGCCCTGGGGAACTGCAGATATCCAACTTCAAAGCAGCAGTCCACATCCGACCTGTTAAATACAATTTCCAGTCATATTTCTCAGGTTCTCTCTGACACTAGCGGCTTGTCTCTATCATGCCCAGAACCAGAGATATCAGCCTTCAATTAGCCAGTCCCTGCTCCAGCTCCAAACGTCTGGTGTAGTTTTATATTTTTGTCAATGGATTGCTCTGGCTCCTGATCTCTGATACCCAAGTTCCCAGCACCTCCTGAAAGTTGGGACTCTAGGTTTTTATACTAGGCTAAGAAATCTATTTCCAGATAATGGCGATATCTGCAGTCAAACAAGCTGCCCTTCCATCGGAAAATGACGAATATTAAGCCCACTCCATTATCCCCTGTGTATAAAACACCCCCTACCTCCCTGGAAGTCATTTACAAGTGCCCCCTTCCACACGTTAGTGTTCACCCTCCCACCACCTGTGCAGTAAAGAAGTAAATAGCAGAAGTTACTGCTCCAGGTCCTACATGTTGAATGGAAGATAGAGCACCCCCTGCCACCCGTGGGACATCAAAGCTGCTGCTGATACCACCCCCCACCCCTAGGAGGGGAGAATGGGTAAGGGCCCCAGTGCATTGCTTTGCCCAGGTGCCCACACTGCTGATAAGATGGCCCTGCTGCCTAGAAATGAACACAGTGATTGGCATATATGTACTGCTGGACACCACTCATAGAATGATTAACCTGTTATTTTTTGAATCAATGTTCTTGTTTTTTCCCCCCTAAACATTAGATGTATTTGTTTATTTATTTATTTACAGTTTCTTATATAGCTCAGCAGATTCCGTTGCGCTTTACAATAGTAGACAGTGATAAAACAAACTGGGTAATGACAGACAGACTTAGGGGTTAGAGGGCCCTGCTGCAAGCTTACAATTTATTACATCATAATACACTTCAACGTATTTAACAGTTAATATATTGGCTTATCTTTGGCATAACTATATGCTGTAATGCAGACCATTCATGTTCCCAGCATAGGGGATGCAACACTGTTTTTCTGTCAATAAACAGAAGTGATATGTAAAATGATACATTAGACAGTTTACACTTACTTGTAATACTTATTGTAACAGTTACTGTTTTTCAATAACAGACTGCAACAGTTATGTCTTATTTATGTACACAGGATTGTCTATCTTTGTATATGCACTGCAAAGAGCATAAATCCAATTTCATGTATTTCAGTGACACTGTGTGAAATATAACACTGCATAGTGGCCCTTAATCAGACCTGATCGCAGTACAAATTTGTTCTCAAAATGGGCAAAAAAATGCTGGACTGCAGGTGGGGCAGATGTAACATGTGCAGAGAGATTTAAGGTGGCCATACATCTACAGATTTATTGTCCGATCTGTCTGGTAGGAACAAAATCCTGGTAAAAGATGAGAGCAAATGACAGTTGACCATTTGCTTTGAAATGATGAAAAACTGTCATTCAGATATTACCAGCTGTTTGTTCCAACCGGCCCAATCTGACAATCGATCTGTAGATGTATGGCCACCTTTAGATTTGTGTGAGTTATTTTGTTTCTGTGCAAGGTAAATAACTGCTGCATTATTTTTACACTGTAATTTAGATTTCAGTTTCAACACACCCCACCCAAATTTAACTCTCTCAGCACGTTAAATCTGCCCCACCTGCAATGCAGCATTTGTTTTGCCCATTTTGAGAACAAATTTGTACTGGGATCAGGTCTGATTAAGGGCTATTATGCAGTGTTATATTTCACACAGTGTCACCGAAATTCCATTTAGAGTATTTGTGCTTCTTCTATTATAAACACGTTCAGGAGAAAACACACAATATTCACAATTGTGACCATGAAAATGGGTCAATTATTATGGATTTTTTCTCCCACCAAAGTCAGTCACTTTGTACTAGGACAATCTCGTACTCTCTTTTACTATGCTAAAGTATATTAATGAACCACTCTAAGACATCCTGACATAATTTTAACTAGATCGGAGCATCTTCATAGTTTTCGTCATTTTCACCAAAAAAGTGAAACTTCAGGCTTCTTGCCAGAACAGAAGATGTTGACTCAGATCAAAATGCTTTTGCACATTTCTTATTCAAGTCAAGTCACAACTTTTCCACACTAGCCGATTTTGAATTTCTCAATTTCAGTTTTTTCACTCCGCCCTAATATATATATATATATATATATATATATATATATATATATATATATAGTGTTTGTTGTTACACTACACACATAGGCGCCGATTGTGGTTCACACGTAGTAAACCAAATTCGGCCCCTGTCACGATGGTCGGGTTTTGCGCATGCGCACTTCTGAGGATGTGCAAACGGTCACGGCGAGTTGCTCACATGACGTCAGCCGCCTGCCCTGTTCTCCTCCCAGTATCCGCTATTATGTAAGTTAAGACTGACTTATATTTGCAAAGGCAGGAGAAATAATTTGATGGTCGCCTACTATTGATTGATTTGTCCTAACACATCCCCTCGCATGGGTGCGAGGGCATATGACGGCAAGAGGGACGGATATTAGGCGGGGCGGCATCACATGGACTCATGGCAGCTTACCACACACACACACACACACACAATCAGAATGAGCCCCATAAGCCTTTCATAAGTATTATACTTGAATTCCTTAATGTAATCAAAATATATTTGCAAACTGCTGCATCAATCTGATTCGCTAATTATTTAATGCATTTTAATTGTCCGTAACAATTATGAAAACTTGGCGCAATGCCTGAATTTGCTTTAGAAATCATTGTCTTGCCATAGCCAGATTAAAAGTGACTCTGGTTGGTTGTCCTGTTTGAACATGTGCTAAATTGAATGAGGCATTGAGCTGAGTAAATCCCCTCGTCGCTGTAAGGCATGCAATGTTACTGCACCAGCTATGTTTGTCATATGATTTAACAGCACTTGAATAGCTGATTAGACTGCACACGATGCATATAACTGAACTGGCAGCACACAAGGGTCATTTAGTCAGAGAAAGTCTATCTTGTGCTTATGCGTCAGCAATAATGGGAACATTAAGGATAAAGAACAACAGCATGTTATTAATACATGGTACACGTCACAAACCCTATAGGTAGAAGCAGTAATGTGTGTAATAGCACAGCAATCTAGAATGAAGAACCATACACCATTTTGACCAGGCAATATAATTATCCATCAATCTCCTCATATCCCCAGGAAAAAATGCTACAAATAAATCCAAGGCTTCCAAATAACCTAAGCGGGGAGGCATTAGGTAACTCAGAAACTGAAAAAGACCTGGGATCATAATTGATAGCAAACTGGGGTGCAGCAATCGATGTCACATAACTAATAAGGCCAACAGGATACTAGCCTGTATAAAATGGGGTATGTAAACTAGGAACTCGAAAATAATTATGCCATTGTACAAAGCATTAGTTAGACCGCATCTGGAATATGGAGTACAATTCTGGGCCTTGCACTATAAAAAGGACATTATAGAACTGGAAAAAATCCAGAAAAGAGCAACAAAGCTAATAAAGGGAATGGAGAATTTAAGCTATGAGGGCAGATTGAACAAATTGACACTAGAGAAGAGACGCTTAAGGGGGGATATCCGTTTACTGTAATGAAGGACTCCGGGACACGTGGGCATGAGTTTAGATTGGCGGAAAGAAGACTCTCTTCTGGGAGAGGTGGTGTTGGCAGACACTATAAATACATTTAAGATAAGATTGCACAAACATCTATTGGTTAAAAACCTCCAGGGGTACTAACAATAATCATAATCTGTCTTTAAGGACATCAGAAAACACTAAGTATAACTATGGGATAAGATAATAGATTATACCCACTAAAACCGAGGTTGAACCAGATGGACGCAAGTCTTTATTCAGCCTTAACTACTATGTAACTTTGTAACTACAGTATGTAACAAATAACTTATTAAATATATATAAATATGAAATCCAACACTGCAAATATAAAGTGAAAAGATGTGTAAAAGAAAAGTTTAATGTTTTCCCACTAAGCCACTGCCCAGCAAGTGATTATACAAATGCATGTACTATATGTTATGCAAGATAAACAAGATGTACGGGATCCATTTAGCATCATAACGGTCAGAATCCCGACGTTGGAATCCTGACACTGGTCTGAAGACTAGCATCGGGATCCTAACATAACTTGAATTAGATTAATATTGGTCCAAATAAATTGGACCTTAAATACAGACAAACAACATGAAAAAGACAAACAAAAAAAAACAATCAAATCCCAAATAAATCAATAATTGTAAACAGTTGGAATAAGCGATATTCAATAACTAATGTGAAAGTAGTGAGATATTAGGCTTTCCAAATACTCTGCACGGCAGGAGAGATATAATACTATAATGCTGTGTACACACGGTCCGATTTCCTTTCCGATGTTGACGATATAGTCAACATCGGATCGGCATCGGATCAACATCGGATGCAGATCGCAAGGGTTTTAACCCTTGCGATCCCGATCCGATCCCGATGCGCGTTCACGTATCGGAAGCCAGAAAGTCTTGGCTGCCTTGTCTATATAGTGCAGATCTGCACTATATAGTCAAGATAGGATGCAAATCGGATGTGCCTTAAGATCCTATCCTCGATCCTATCTGATCAGATCGTGGATAGGATCTTAAGGCACATCTAACGTGTGTACACACCATAATAGTTGCTAAGTTCTCCTGTCATGAGTATAGATAAAATACCACAAGCTGCCACATTGTAATCACTTCCGGTCAACCGGTAACATAACAATTCTGTGTTATCAAATGAATACTGAAAAGAGTTACATAGTGTATAACAATATTGTGGTGCATAGTGTATAACTGTGTCAGAATTAAATTGTTTTTTCTTGGTAGACAGAATGCAGCTAAACCATAACACACAAGACTTTTATTATATTAATGGGTATTAATGAAACCATCAATTACTAATTGAATTAATCACAAGAATGGATGTTGCATGATACATATCCTTTGTAAATATATACATAAATGATATTAATAAGACAAACCACAAATGAATACACTCATGGGTAGACGATATCAGTTGCAGCCATTTAGAATCATATGTGCTACATTTGGAGCTCCCATGTGAGAGTGTTATGGTGCAGGCAGGACAGAAATAGTAAGCAGAGGAAATACTTGAAATGGATATACTCAAGGGGTGGCTGCTGCCTACGCATGTGACCAAGGTCAGTGAATGCGTAGTGGAGCGGACTCCGAGAGTGTCACAAGTATGCGGAATTATAGAAAAGCAGGTTTCTGCTTTTGCTATGGGTGACCTACTTGGCTCTGGTGTAAAACAGTGCATCGTCAAAGTGAAGGGAAAACAGGAATGAGTGAACCTGGAAATAAAAAGATTAATTTAGGGTAAACCTATCGGTAGTGAACAGTGGGTGAGCGATTACACATGGGTGGTGAGGTATGGAAAGAAGCAATAGATTCTCCAACAAATGGCCCCTGAAATACTTGTAGTGAAACCCTGTTGTCAAGTGACATTGCAGGTAAAGAAACACATATAAACATAACCGTGTGCCACTTAGGTGTAGAGCAAGATATAGATAATATGAAACTGCCTGCTAATGGGCTGTTTATTAATGTATAAACAAATTAGTTGGCCAAACAGAGATAAAGAAATTAATGCTGCCGGTTCCCCATGTCAAATGCACTATATGATTACCACCAATCCGCCAGCATAAAGGGGATAAGATATACGGCCAGTGTTAGTGTTGTGTCTGTTGTCCGGGACCACGTAGACATGTGGACTCCATAGAACCACTACTGCTAACCAGATGACCTGGAAAGGGAATGGGGCTGCAAACTCACGGACCGGGACCTCAGCACGTGGGGAAAGACTCAGGTTGAGGTAGTAGAGCTGTAATGCAAAGTCAGCTCAAGTGCGGTTGATAGGGCTGCTGTGGTATAGCAGGCACCCGCTCGTGCACAGTGGGAACCTGCGTCCAAGACGTACGTTTCACATGAGCTTTCTCAATACTGTATGCTGTGCAAGATGAACATGATTCCAAACACATGGGAAAAGGGTAGTGTTCAACCCCCAGTTTCTGTCTGCACATTACCGGCCCATTATTTGACTATACAGCATGTGATACTACTGTACACTAACTTGATTCCTAGTATAGTAAATAACATTAATGACCATATCTTTCTCTTCATTTTAGTGTGTCGTGTTTGCCATGACATCGGGACAAATGTGGAATCATATCCGTGGACCCCCGTATGCTCATAAAAATCCCCAGAATGGCCAAGTGGTGGGTATATGTATTTATTAGTCATTTGTATTAATTAATCCTTTGTAAGACTGTAGACATGTGTTTGTTTACAGTCTCTCTTCCATATAATATCCCTATAGTATAAACTATATTTCTTACAGTACTTAAAACATTTGATAAATAATAGAAATGTAAAAAATTGTCTACTTGCCGTAATGATTTTATATGGTATAGACGGCTACAAGTTATATAATGGTAAATGCAAATACAGTTCCTATCGTTGCAGGAATGTGGCCTAGCAATGCAAGGCTACTAGGTGTAGGCAAATCTAATGGGGGCATGCACATGCCCAGTGTAAGGTACAATGCCAGAGTGCCGCACCCCTGGATGGGGGAAATAGTGTTGGGGCCCTATTCAATGCTGTCTTCCCCGACAGCATTCAACAGGAATCTCGGCAGAACAGGCCCGACTTTACAAGCCGCAAATTTTCGAGCTCCCGGCCCGCAGCTCAGCGATTTACAGTCGTATCTCCCCATGCCCCCATTTGGCGCTCAGCAGGTGGGACATTGAATCCCGCCTTCTGAGCTGACGTTGAGCCGGCCGAGAATGGGAGCTCAGGCCAGCCCAACTCTCAGGCCAGCCCAACAGTCATAACACCGGATTGAATACCCCCTTAAGTGTCCAATTCTTGGTACCTGTGCTGCATAGAATGTACAGCCACACTGAAATGGCTTGGTCACAAATACAGTAGATAATGGAACTGTTGCTGCAAAATAAACACTTTGTTTTACATATTACTACAGTATATATTAGGTTATAATGTTTGTGATACTGTAGCCAAGACTGGGATTCTGTCAAGTCCCCCTTTGTTTAGAAATGTTTGGGCCTAATATATTCACTCTCTCCACTCCCCCGTTCCTCTACTGTCAACATTATGCATCTCTATGCACCGTCCCCTGAAGCACCCTAGTAAAATGATTTCTTCTTTTGAGCATCCAAAGTGAATTATTAATTTATCCTGTCCTTACCGACCTCGAAACAATGATTAGTCCTGTCAGAAACATGTCTCATAGATTTACTGAATGTGCAAGGTAACATTGGTTGCCAGTCTGCATCACTGCTTGAAAAAGCAAATTATTTATTTATGTATACCATTCTTTACATTAAACAAATGTACTGAGCATGAGCTCACACAATAGTTGCTTTTGCTTTCAGAATGTGCATAGTTACATAGTAGTTAAGGCTGAATAAAGGATGTGCGTCCATCGAGATCAACCTCTGGTTAGAGTGTATGAAGCAGATTATGGAGATACTGTATACAGTATTATTATCTTACTATATTTATAGTGACAGCTGTTTTTGTATGAGACTCAGAGCTGTAATTAGGAGTTTAATACTGTGTATATGTAGTACACACTATTGGTGTATATGGTTAATCTGGTGTTCACTAAATCAGTCTGTAGTATATGGCGGTCACTAAAGCTGTCTATAGTATATGTCAATCACTAATGCTGTCTATAGTATATGGCTGTCACTAATTTGGTCTGTGGTATATGGCAGTCACTAATGCTGTCTGCAGTATATGTCGGTCACTAATGCTGTCTGTAATATATGGCAGTCACTAAAGCTGTCTGTAGTACATGTCTGTCTCTAATGCTGTATGTACTATATGATGGCCATTAATGTTGTCTGTATTAAATGGTATTATATGGCAGTCACTGTTGCTGCCTGTAGCATATGGGCACACTAATGCAGGATGTAGTATATGGTGGCCACTAATGCTGTTTGTGGTATGTGGCGGTCACTAAAGCTGTCTGTAGTGTATGAAGGCACTGATGCTGTATGTAGTAAATGATGGCCATTAATGCTGTCTGTATTATATGATATTATATAGCAGTCACTATTGCTGTCTGTAGCATATGGGCACACTAATGTAGTCTGTAGTATATGGTGGCCGCCACTAATGCTGTTTGTGGTATATGGCGGTCACTAATGCTGTCTGTAGTGTATGGGGGCACTGATGCTGTATGTAGTAAATGATGGCCATTAATGCTGTCTGTATTATATGATATTATATAGCAGTCACTATTGCTGTCTGTAGCATATGGGCACACTAATGCTTTCTGTAGTATATGGCAGTCACTCATGCGGTCAGTAGTCATTTAGATTGAGGGCAACTACTCTTGACTTGGATAGGGGATGGGGTCTTGGAGGGAAGGATGTGATGGGTATTTGCCTCTGGTGAGAGCAAGTTTAGCTTTGCTGTGCAAAAAGTAAAGTTTAATCTATTTGTTGGAGACAGTATAGCGCATCTAAATGTGGTCGTATCTCATGATGATAAAGCAATTTTAAACATGCCTCTTTCTGAATGATAAAAAAAGGCAAAACCGGCCAAAGCCCATTTTTATTCAACATTAACGTAACCTGTTAATGGAAGTTAATGCAGAGAAGCAGTAAAAAGTTCACAGGTCTATGCGATAACAGGGTTGCAGCTCCCATTAATCCTCTAGTTATCAGGGATTTAAAAAAAAAATTGTGCGTTAACATTTTTTCATGATGAGTGCAGTGCTGCAGGCTGACTTTGGGACTAACAGTCCCGGGGATCAATTGCAGTAGCACGCAGTAAATTACCATAGCTAATTGATAAATGTAAACTTAAATGTAGCCAATATTACAATATGTAGAAATGAAACGTTCCTAAACATTACATCAGAAAGCAGTGCATGATGTTCCCTATTCCCTAGGCTTTCTTCTCAAAGACAGTTACAGTCATTGACCCTGCGGTACTGTAGATCAAGTTTAAGTTAATAGAGTTTCTCATGAAAATATAGTGAGGCAATATCCCTCATCCTTTCAAGTGTTTCCCAGGAAATGTACAACCAAAAGTTCTGTTCCCAGTCTCCAGTAAGTCAGGATGGAGCAATGCCAGTCTCTCAGGACCAGTGGCTCATTGGGCATGTAGTTCAATAATAGCTGGTTTTAGAATGTTACCAATTAAAATTTTATAGCTATTGTACTGAAATGAAGCATTTCCATTGGTTTAAACACTTTTATCTCTGAATGGTACATTAAAGAAATTATACATAGTACTACCTGTTTTAAGTTTTCCCACATGTGATCACTGCCAAACTTAGACAAATCCACTAGGAATATCTGCAATCACAGTAAAAGCAGATCACTTTATTCTTAGTAATTGATTTTCGCTGCTTGGTTTGGGCTGTCATGATATTCTTTATCTTGGGTTCATTAAATGCAATTTGTTGCTTGCAGTGTGGTGTCAGAACATCTAATTAGATATGAAAATATAACTTTTACTATTATTAATTGCAAATTTCCCATGATATACCTTTGTTTGAAACAAGAGTCTGGTGTTGTATATACACCGCGACTTCTGATATTATATATTATACTAGCTAAGCCCGCTCAAAGCACCTGGATCTTTGTCAAAACATCAGCTCAGAATACAGAATGATCCTTCCACTACAGCCACATCAGCTCAAATGGTCTCTAGGCAGGGTATATATAGGCAGGCATATAGGTCACATGGGCTGATGATCTACCAATCAGATCATCAGAACCCTAAATACCTGATTATTGTCAATATACACACTTTAACACCTATATAGCAATAAACAGTATGGTGCACCAAGTCCAACTATCAAAGGGCACTACTGAAAAAACGCTGTACAGTTCAAAAAAAGGATTATCATACACGCCGAATGCCGTGACCGGAAGTGGCATTCAGAGCGCTGGAATGCACAGCCATGACCGGAAGTCAGCAAGTGCCGATATTTGCTGCTGCGGTCACAGTCACAGTCACAGTCAATCACAGTCTGGCTCAATCTGGAAATCTTGTGCATTCCATCACATTGGAACGCACGGCCATACTAGGATATGCGGGGCATGAAAGATCAAGAATTTGGTAGTGTATATCAATCTAGTAAACTGTTTAATGAGAGAAAAAGAAAAAAACAATATTAGGACCTGTTTAATCAGACAGCGTTCATATCTGCAATCAAAGATTAGGAAACTTGGCAAAAATAGCTACTATAATGAACTGATCTAATAGATTGGAATATAGGAATTAACTAATTTTTTAAAAAACATAATCTTTTCATTAATATTCTATTCATTGTTGTATGACCATATGACACTATCTACCCTGCCCATAGACCGAATATTTTCATCAAAAATACTTTTTTATTACATAAAAAAGAAAACAAAAAAGGAAAACATATACACACCATTAAAAACAATATATCGACTGATCCATGTGTTTCCCTATGGAAATTATTGAGAAAATGTATTCTCATTTCTCAAAATATAGGGGGAACACAGTTCACCATATCGATTCTACTAAACCAATTGGACCGTCTCAAAGGGAGATAATTTATAGAAAAGCATTCAATGAGTTGTATTCATTTAACCACTTGGAGGTAATGGTGCCAAGTTCAGCAATCCATTTTGCCTCTTGTTGTCGCAGTAATCGTTCTCTGTCTCCTCCTCTGGGTGGTTGTGGTATGTGATCTATCAACATGCATTTTAAACTAGATACGGAGTGCTTTTAATGCATAAAGTGTAGGGCCACCCGGTTTGTCGCTTTTCTGAGTATCAAGGGCCAGGCCGATAGAATATCGATGGTTGGCCATCCGCTCCCTGAAACTTCTTGTGGTCAACCCAACGTACACAAGCCCACATGGACAAGTTAAAGTGTAAATAACCAACTTAGAGGTGCAGGTCAGACAATGCTGAATACGGATCGTTATACCACTGTGCAGATGGGTGAATATAGATCCTGACAGCATAGACCTGCATGTGGCACAATCTGGACATCTGAAACATCCCTTTCTCCCTTGGGACATCCACGTCGAGACACCTT
The DNA here is from genome assembly GCF_055691185.1 of Crinia signifera. Classification (NCBI taxonomy): domain Eukaryota; kingdom Metazoa; phylum Chordata; class Amphibia; order Anura; family Myobatrachidae; genus Crinia; species Crinia signifera. The sequence continues at coordinate 89,940,231 of NC_139217.1, read as the reverse complement.
TCAAAGGCTGTAACATGGGGCTCATAAGCAATTGCTTACGGTTAGGTCCTTTACGATAGGAGAGCATGGGGGGTTTGGTACTAATATCATGTAACTTAGGATCAGACGTTATTATTGCCAGTGTTTTCTGACAATTTTTGAGTATTGTACTTGTAGTATATATCATTCGGTTGTTATCAAAAGAACATTTCGGTACTTGTTTCCTATCTGGGCGCCCACTAAGTTAATTGCGCACCATGCTATTCTCCGTAGAGAAATCTGATCGCATCGCATCGTACACATACACGATATTTAGCGATGCGATGCGATCCGATTCGATTTCCCATAGGAAACAATGTGAAATGGCTCAATTTAGCCAAATTATCATAGGAACAATAGTAAATGGGCCAAAAACACCCCTGAACATTGAAATGTCCCCCCAAAAGTAGTTGAAGCCACCCCGCCATCAACGTGAACCTGAAGCGTGGCGCGCGCAGCGAGCCCGCGAGGGGCAGCGGTACGCGTCCTCCGACCTTTTCATGCCCTACTATCCACTAGGGCGTGGAGTGAGAATAGAATAGTGTGGCGAGCGCAGCGAGCCACCGAGCCCGAAGCGTGGCGAGCGCAGCGAGCCCCGCGAAGGGACGCGGATACCTTCACAGGTAAACGCGTCCCTTCGCGGGCTTCCCAGGTGTCCGCGTCGCCATGGACACCTGGGAAGCCCGCGAGGGGACGCGTATAACTGTGAAGGTATCCGCGTCCCCTCGCGGGGCTCGCTGCGCTCGCCACACTTCGGGCTCGGTGGCTCGCTGCGCTCGCCACACTATTCTATTCTCACTCCACGCCCTAGTGGATAGTAGGGCATGAAAAGGTCGGAGGACGCGTACCGCCGCCCCTCGCGGGCTCGCTGCGCTCGCCACGCTTCGGGTTCACGTTGATGGCGGGGTGGCGTCAACTACTTTTGGGGGGACATTTCAATGTTCAGGGGTGTTTTTGGCCCATTTACTATTGTTTCTATGATAATTTGGCTAAATTGAGCCATTTCACATTGTTTCCTATGGGAAATCGAATCGCATCGCATCGTTCAATATCGTGTATGTGTACGATGCGATGCGATCCGATTTCATTACGGTGCCGTACGTAGAAAACCTGGGCGCCCAGATAGGAAACAAGTACCAACATTTCATATCAGAATGTTCGAAACGTGCCCTCGCCTTTAGGAGACATCTCTGTACAACTTTTCTTTTTGTGAGTATCCTCGCTGAATGAATCAAGTTTTCATCTCACAGATATGTTGCTCTGCCAAGACCAATGAGCTGTTGTTTCTCAACACACGTAAAAATTGTGAGATGGGAAGACTCTCTTTAAGCGTACCTGGGTGATGACTTGTGGCATACAGTAATGTATTTCAGTCTGTCTCTTTCCAGTAGAGTGTTGAACAGAGTTTGTTATCTTCATGAAATATCGTCACATCAAGAAAGTTCATCATATTTTTGTTGATATTGAATGTGAAACTAATTGGACTGTCCAACTGGGTGAGGTGCTGTACCATCTCAAAATATTCTGCCTCAGTACCTCTTCAGAGTAAAAATACATCATCAATAAAGCGGCGATTGAATAAGATCTTATCACCAAACACTGGTATCAAGTGGTTTTTTTGTACTGTCCCATGTAAAGACTTGCATATGCGGGTGCTAAAGCCCATGGCGGTCCCCGTTTTTTGTATATAGTAATCCTTACCACAATTTAAATGCTTTTTGTTAAGGATCACATTGGCCAATTGTAACAAGAACTCGACCAGGGGACGGTCATGGTCTTTACCGTGAAAAGCAAGCTGCACAGCTTCAATACCATCCTCATGAGGGATCACGGTATACAAGGAATTGACATCCATAGAGGCCAACCAGACTCCATCTGGAATGTCACCAATGATGTCAATTTGTGTCAAAAAATCAGTGTTATCATACAAGAAGCTTGATAATTGACATACAATAGCCTGTAGAAAGCTAACTACAAAGACCGCCAATGGTTGCAGAATTGAGCCCATGGCCGAGATTACGGGCCCACCTGGTGGTGCCTCAAGGGACTTACAGTATGTACCTTAGGAAGAGTTTACATAATGGCACATATGGGGTTGTCAACCTTTAGGTATAGAGCAACCTTATCATCGATCCAACGATGCAATACAGCATTGTCAATGACATTGTCCACTAAGGTCTTAATCTCATACATAGGATGAGCTGGGTGTTCCCATATGGTAATGGGGCTGCCCAGCGCCCCACACCCCTCTCAGTCCCCCTTCTGCTATGTTGGGTGCGTGAACCCAGCTAACAGAATGTTTGCTGTGGGTGCATGCACCCTGCGTATACACATGCCCATTTCCCTGTGCGAACACAGACTAGCTGCAAACGGACCAGAATAAGGCCCTTAATCGCAGATACGAAAAATCAACCTTTTGCAATAGCAAAGAAATGTGTTTATTACAGAAAACACTGTAGCAGCAATGCAGTAAAACATAAGATACAGTACAATAAGCCCTGGAAAAGGCAGATATACCCAGGGGTGGAAACAATGATTTGCAGACACTTAGATAATATTTACAAATACTTGACAAGGCAGGTATTCACAGATGTGGAAACTATAGTATACCAGGGGATCTCAAAATATTTTGCTCTAAGACCCCATCAGACAATTAAAATTATCACAGGACCCCAGCAAGTTACCTCAACCTTACCTTGCCTTGCTGCCACACATGTGTGGCCAGAAGACTACACATTACAGAGGCACAAAAAGAAGTGACCGCTTAAGTTCTTACACTTTTGCAGTGACAAGCTCTTTTGAAGTCCCTGCCCTGCATGTATTTTTTATATATTCATGCAAGTGTTAAAGCTTATACCTGCTGTGAAGGTATTGGTAATGGAAGGGAAGCAGTGGATGACAGGATGGCAGAGGATGACAGTGGGAGCCAGGAGTGCCTTTTATGGCTATCTGCATGTTGCTGAGGGAGCCAGGAGTTCAGCCTGCTGGTGGCAGCAGAGGCTGCTGGGCAGGACTTGCAGAGCACCCAGTGATGCAAGGAGTCTGAAGTAACCGTTTGAGAACCGCTGTAGTGGACAGATACATTTTCCCTATTTTTTTCTTCCTTTTTGTATTTGTCCAATGTACAGGATAAATGTACTAGTAAAACGTCTTTTTATATGACTTCACCTACGAGAGTGATAGAGATTCTGTTAGCAGAGGTGCCCATTCATTTTACCTGCCATAATACAGTATGTAACTATCCCATATCCTCTTCTTGAAGCATTCAAATATGAGGAACCACTCATAATGGATTCAGCATGAAATCCCGGCGGTCGGGATCCCGGTGTTCAAAATCCCGACGCCGGAATCCCGACCGCCGAAATCCCGACAAGGGGGGGACGTGGATCGCCCCCCCCCCCCTTGCGGGCTCGCTGCGCTCGCCACGCAGCGGGCCCGGTGCCTCGCTATGCTCGGCATGCTTATTTATTCTCCCTCCAGGGGTGTCGTGGACACCCACGGAGGGAGAAAGTGTCGGGATTTCAGCGGTCGGGATTCCGGCGTCGGGATTCTGAACGCCGGGATCCCGACCGCCGGGATTTTAACTGCATCCCCTCATAATACAGGATTTAGGGATATGGCCTAGGGAAAAACATATTAGGAGTGAGGTGTAACATAATTGGTGGAAAAGGGGGAGATGTATCAAATCCTGTGAAGTGAACATGTAGGGAAGTTGACAATAGATCATGACTATCACTTTATAGAGTATAATGTTATACAGTAGCTACAATCTGGCTGGCTGCCATGAGAATCTCCTCTACGTGTCCTCTATCTCCCCCAAAGTCATAGTCATACTGTACCTTCCTAATTAAAAAGTCATGACATAACAATGTGCACAAGAGTAATGACATCAAAAACCAGGAAGCTTTAAATTTGAGCCTTCATCTAGCTAAAGGGTTCATTTTGCAAAGTGTGTTGTGTTTCGTCCGGTGATATTTTTACTGTTAGAATGATCCACGTCCTTTCATAGTCATTGTTAATTTACATTTTATAACTGCTGCTTGGCAAAACACTGTAAATGGTGATTGTTAACTTTTTGACATCTGAAGGCAAACTATAAAACAGCGCTCTGCAGAGTTTGGAAAACATCCATTTCTGATAAGCCTATTTCTATGCCCATAATTAAATTTGACGTATGGTTTTCACTTATCATGTTTTACAGATGTTTTATTACTTAAGATCTTATTATTTCATAGAAGATTAAAACAAATGAAACTAATTGTTAAATGGCCCTCAGTCATTTCCGATGAAACGAAATCAGCTTAGTTCTTTCATGAGCCCCAATGTAATGTATTTGCGGTTTATTACAATGCTTGCTGATAAAATAAATTAGGAATTTTTTTTTTTGTATTTCGTTTTAAACTATGACTACTAATTATTTGAAATCTATACATTGCTGCAGTATTTGCATATTAAGTTTCTGAGAAATGATTTTATAATATTGAATATTTTTATTTAGAAACTGAACCACCTACCATACTGTGCCTCCTTCCGTATGGCTAACCGACATCATCATTAATATTACTTTGCTGATTCCCACAAGCGCTGCTGTTTGAGTATCCCTCCCAGCATGCCCCAGAGCCACTAGCATCTCTGTGCATGCTCAGAGGGACTTTCAGGGAAGAAGTCCTTAGCGTTGCTCATCATATATGTCAGTACATATGTGATGAGCATCGCGACAATGGTAGGCGAGATGCACCACGGCTGCTTGGTACATCGCAACTTATGAGTTTTATATGTTTTATAAAAACATTATTATTATTAATATTATTATTAATAACAATAATCATTTATACTCCACAGCAAAATACATAGTGGTGAACCTTGATCATAAAACAAGAAAGTGCATATACAGAAAATGGTACTAAAAAGGACTTAACTTTACATATATCGCATATACTGTATAATTACATTGTTTGTGAGAGAATACAATCTCAAGCATAATAAGAACAGGTTAAAGGAGTGCATAGTCTAGAGCAGTGTTTCCCACATGCGGTTCTCAAGGTACCCTGACTGTGCAGTTGAGTGGAAAAACAGAAAAAAGTCACTACACCACTCGTCAATGCTCACTTCCGGCAAGTGTCTCACGCCGCTTGTCTAGGTGTATGATGTTACATCAGGCCCCTGAGCCTTCTGTCACTGACCACTGGTGTGTCATTTAGCAGTTGGTTTGACATTTATTTTCCTGCTTTCCTTTATCCGTGAACCCAAAATTTGTTAAATACCAAGGCTTAAATAACACAATCTTGCTGTAACCATACAGATGTCTGAAAACCTCAGTCTTTTCCTTATGGAACATCATAACTGCAGCCATTTGCTTTGTGTATACTTTGGGGAATGAGATAGCAGAGCGGCACCAGCTGGCCACCTGTAGAAGAAGCCATATGGCCATGTCTGTTTTAGAGAAAAAAATCTGAAGGAACGAATCATTATATCAAGCTCGGCTTTGTCAAAGTAGGCTATAATGTGCTTTAAATTTTAGATGAACTGAAAATCTCTTACCTACCATTTGTGCTTAGACCTAAAAGGCTCTGTAATGAGATGCCATTACACTGAGAACACAAAACTAAACTTCAGAACCACATTCCGGCAGGCTATGGACCACGTGGGACACTGTAGCATCTGGACTGGTACAGTTGTAAGCATTAAGTAAAACTGCACAGTTGACTGCATTTAATTTGTGTGTCCTACACTGTATTCATTGTGTGACAATTCGGCTTAATTAAAAATGTATATTTTGCCATTTTTACTACCTTTTCATACATAATAAAGAAATAGAGATGTTGCGAATGGCTTTTTGACTAGGCACACAATTCAGTAGGTCACATAGGCATACAGTTCAGCGGGTCACATAGGCACACAATTTAGTAGGTCACATAGGCACACAATTCAGTAGGTCACATAGGCACAGAATTCAGCAGGTCATAGGCACAGAATTCAGCAGGGCACATGGGTACACAATTCAGTAGATCGCAAAGGCACAGAATTCAGTAGGTCACATAGACACACTATTCAGCAGGTCACATAGGCACACAATTCAGCAGGTCACATAGGCACACAATTCAGTGGGCACATAGGCACACAATTCAGCAGGGCACATAGGCACACAATTCAATAGGTCACATAGGCAAACAATTCAGTGGGCACATAGGCTCACAATTCAGCAGGTCACATACAGTAGGCACATAATTCAGCGGGCACATAGGCACACAATTAAGCAGGGCACATAGGCACACAATTCAGCAGAGCACATAGGCACAAAAGTTAGTAGGTCACATAGGCACACTTCAGCAGGTATCAGATAAGAAAAGTAACCTTGGGGGAAAATAATATTGGTAATGGCGGAAGAAGAGGAAAAAGTCTCCAAATGGCAGATGAAATCTCCCATTGCTGTGGAGATGAACCACGTTGCTTAACTTCTGCAGCATCATCTGCGCTTCTCATACTTATGAGTATAAAATCCAGAAATCTAGAAATCCACTTGGAGCTATCTGCTCTGTCCTCAGACATCAGTGATCATCTGCACCGCGCTTGCACAGGAAGCAGTGGCATTAATCCTACAGGCGTTAGCGGGAACCCTGGAGACAGTACACAGCCAGCGGCCAGACACAGAGGGTCCCGGTTCCTGACCGCACACTACTCCTCTGCTACTCCATAATATAAGGACACTCGTAAATACTGTGGATATTTCAAATTGAGAGGAGGGGGTACTCCTAAATGAAAAGCCTAATTGAGGGGTACAGGAAAGAAAAAAGGTTGATCTAAAATATCATATCAATAGAATCAGTGATTATGTCAACATTTACAGTATTGACATTCATAGGAGGAATCCAGTTGCAGATGAAGGGTGCAAGTTGCCATTGCAGCAGTTTTAACACAGGCAACGGCATCAGATCTCACACCCCTCACTGCCCATCCCCCAAACCAGGGGCAGAACTACCGCCGGTGCAGACGGGCCAGTGCACCGGGGCCCAAGGGGTTAAAGGGGCCCGGTGCTGCCGCCTGACTGGCATGACAGAGTTCCGTGGGTTTTTTTTTATACTGTGCAAGGCCGTGCGCGGGTGGCAGTGGGTACATGGCAGGGCGGCAGGTGCATGTACGTGTGGGGCAGACATGGATGCAGAAGCAAAGGCAGCAGCGCCCTGCATCCATTCCGTGTCCGGCGGTGACTGTCCTCCTTCCAACAGGCAGCCAATCGCAGGGCTGCCTGTTGCTGCTCTCAGTCTTGGAGCCTGACAGGAAGTGAATTCCTGTCTGCTCTGAGGCTGAGCACGGAGGGCTCCAGGAGGAGGAGTGGCGGAGCGTGAGCGTCACAGACAGCAGCGCTGCCGTGCCAGGGGTAAGTTACTTGGAGGGAGGGGGCAGCGCATTATACATTGGGGGGGGGGGGCTGCATAAAACTTGTTAAAATAAAACGATAAAGGCGTGGCTTGGACAGGCATGTGAGCGGACGGGAAAAAGTGAGCTCCGCAAACCCCTGCCTATATATCCTGATTAAAAGATCCTGGGTGACATCTCACCCACTCACCGATGATCCGGAAGACCCCCCTGTCCTTGTTGCGTGGTTGGAGGTCCGGGTGAGGGCTTGCGGCGCCTGGTCTGTCTCTGCCTGTGACCCTTCTCCCCTGCAGCACGCGGGCGCCATCTTGGATAGAGACACCGCGCGAGGTGCCCCCTGTGCTGCGGCAACGAGAGAGCGACACAGAATACAGCCGCCGGGACCCTGCGCTGGAGAGGCCGAGTGCTTCACTGCGGGTGGGCTGACTGGCGCTGAGCTCAGAAATACGGCGTCCTGCTCCTACACGAGGCGGGCGCCATTTTGAAAGCTGCTGTGCGGATCCCTCATCACACGGGCGGCAGGAGAGAGGCGGTGGAGGCTGCGGCTGCTGCCCTGCCATACCCAAACACCACAACCGTGAGTTGCCCGGCTGGGCTGGCGCTGAGGTGGGGGTGAGTGCCTGGAGCTGAGGCCAGTCTGGGAGAGACATTCTGAGGGAGCTGGGGTGGGGTACCTGAGCTGCAGCTGTGCGGAGGGTACCTGAATTATCTGCTCTGACCTCCCCCCCCTGCATGACCAGTGGTGTGTGTCCCATATACCTTCATCGACACCCCCCCTGTGAGGGTTGGGGCACTGAACTGCTCAAACTCCCCTATGCTAAAGGGGGCACTGGACTGCTGACACCCTGGGCATCCCCCGTTTTGATACACACTATAGATGTCTGCTCTGACCTATCTGCTAGCATAGCATACAGTGTGTGCCCTATATCTGAGTACTGATAACCCTATATGCTAACTGGGACACCGGATTGCTGGCACTTTGGGCTGTCCCAGAGGTGATACATACTGCAGCTGTCTGCTCTGGTCTCCTTTTGTACACAGAGCACAGTACTTGTCCTGTGTCCGAGTGCTGGCAACCCTCTGCGCTGATTGTGGATCTGGCCTGCTGACCATTTGGGCTATCCTTGCTGTGATATACACTATAGTCTCCGCTGAGATATACACTTTGATTGTCGGCTCTGGTTCATCCATTTAAATAACACTACTGGGGCTGCTAGACCTGATCTGCCTGTGCCTACAGCTATCTGCTACGTTCTTTTTTTAAGATATACACCACATTGGTAGTACCCACCTCCGGTATGGGGAAGACGGGGCACGCTGCTGCGGCTTCCAGGCTGGAAAAATATGCAAGGGGCTCGCAGTCGACCACCTCTCCACCTCATTCTGATGATCCCCCCCCCCGCGGATGTGGGTGCTGGAGCCCCTACTCAGGAGACTCCTGCTCAGTCAACTCAACAGATATTATTGGCCATTTCAGCTTCTGAGCAGCGAGTGATGGATAAAATTGGTCAGGTACAGGTTGATATATCCCTAATAAGGCACGACATGCAAAAACTTCGGGAGCGAGTTGGTGAGACGGAGCATAGGATTTCTGATCTGGAGGACATCACCAACCCCTTGAAAGCTACGGTGGCAGATTTGTCGGCTCAAATGGCAACGGTCAAGACCAAGATCTCGGATATGGAGGGGCGGCTACGGCGAAATAATGTCCGCCTGGTGGGTTTGCCTGAGAGGGCTGAGGGATCTGCTCCAGAACAGTTCCTTGAGACCTGGCTTCTTAAGATCTTCAAGCGTGAGGATTTCAGCCCCCAGTTTTCTGTGGAAAGGGCACACCGTCTCCCAATGAGAGCACCGCCTCCGGGTGCGCCGGCTCGCACCTTTATTGCCCGTTTCCTGAACTATAAAGATCGAGACATTTTGCTGAGGCTGGCCCGGACGCAGGGCCCACTACAATTCGATAACCATAATGTCTCGGTGTACCCAGACTTTGCTCTCGATGTGCAGAAGTCCAGGTCTCTGTTTCTCAATGTTAAGAAGCGGCTGAGAGAACGGCAGATTCAATATTCCATGCTGTTCCCGGCCCGCCTGCGTGTGGTGCATGCGGACACTACGCACTTTTTCAACTCCGCACGGGAGGCAGAGGCATGGCTGGACCGTCTTGCCCAGCCTCGTGACTAATAATATGCATTGATTTTCTTCTTTTGTTGAAAGCATTAATGGGTTCTTTAAGTTAGGTCCCTATTGGGGCCTGGATCCGCTATGGGTCTTCCTACAGTGAGTGGGCTAGTAATCTCCTAATGTATTCCCGATATCCGTGTACACCTAGGTTCTAAGGGAAAATTACTTCTTATACCCCATCGGAGCTACATGCCTGGTTATAGTTTATAGGGTGATTTCTATCCCTATACCCCTAGGGTTTCTGCTTTTTTAAGTTGTATTCTTTACATTAAATTGGTAGTTAAGTAAGGGTACAGGTATATCTAGTTTTAAGGATATGCAGGGTGGGGGGTGGTTGGGACTTTATTGTTATTTAGGAATTATATTTTTATGTTTTGGTCTCAGTGATGCTATCACACGAAATAATTGGTATCTGTATCTAAAATGTTGCGTGTATGTTATTTGTGGCCTACGGCTTGCATTGTTGGTGGGAAGGTGCTACTCTAGTGGGCGGCCCCCAGCTGAGCCTGGGAAGCCGTGTCTTGCTCTTATACATGCCAAATTTACTGCGGAATGTCTAAGGTAGCAAACGGCCTGAATGTGCTCAGCTGGAATGTACGGGGTATGAACGACCGTATTAAAAGGGCCCTGGTTCTTAACCAGATTAAAAAATACAGAGCAGACATTGCCTGTCTCTCAGAGACGCATCTCGTGGGTGGTAGAACTCTGGCTCTTAAAAAACCCTGGGTGGGCTTCCTATACCATTCCACTTTTTCAAATAATGCTAGGGGCGTTTCGGTCCTTGTTAGAAAGACCGTCAATTTTCACTTAGTACACAGCCAAATTGACCAATATGGCCGATATGTTTTTCTCAGGGCCCATGTCAACCACAAACTTATTCACATCCTTGCTGTCTATGTGCCTCCTCCTTACAGCAATGAAGTACTTAAACATGCAGTGACCTTTGTCTCTCTGGCACCTGGTACGCCGGTCCTCTGTGTTGGAGACTTCAATAATTACATGGACAGATATCTGGACAGGTGGAATGAATCCCAGGCCCCTAATCCTCCTTTACAGCCCGCCATTACTCCCTTTGCCAAACTAGTGAGTGAATTAGATTTACTAGACATTTGGAGGATTAGACACCCTCTGCAGCGTCAATACTCCTGCCACTCTTCTAGTTGTAATACGTTGTCAAGAATAGATTTAGCGCTGGTTTCATCTGATCTGACACCTAAAGTGCTTGATGTCCAGTATTTACAACGGGGGATATCTGACCATTCTCCTCTATTATTGGTGTTGGATGCCCAGCTGGACCACACTTCCCGTATATGGAAGCTTAACCCATTCTGGTTAAACTTAATTGTAGATGGCCAAGCGGTGATAGATGAATGGAACGACTTCGATACTTGTAATAATTCTTGTATGGATTTGGCGCTGAAACATGATACCTTCAAGGCCTATATGAGGGGTTCTTTTATAAAGAGGGTGGCAAATATTAAACGTGCCAGCAGAGAGGAGGAGCTTAGATTAGAGGATGAGTGTAAGGGGCAGGAAGAAACGTACATACTGTCCAGATCGCCTGAGGACCGCCAAAGATGGGATCTTGCTAGACGTAAATGGTCTGCCTATTTATTGGATAAAACCAAACGTAAATTGTTGTTCAATAGGCATGCCATGTACTCGCAGGCTGAGGTGGGTGGTAGCTACTTGGCTTACCTAGCTAGGGATGAAAGGGGGACAGGTGCCATCCAGCAAATCCGAGATGCCTCAGGCACACTACAATATTCTACCCCTGCCATCGCCCAAGTTTTCCAAGCCTACTATTCTAATTTATATACTACCAGAGTCACATATACACCTCACCAATTAAATGAATATATGGCCAGGATTTCTCTGCCCCGTCTTTCCCCTTCATCTATAACTCTCTTAGAAGCGCCAATTACCCATTTGGAGATTGAGGCTGCCATAGCATCCTTCCCCAATAGAAAGGCACCGGGCAGCGACGGTATCCCTATAGAGGTTTATAAGAAATTCAAAGAATATTTTATCCCCTACTTGCTCACATTATATAATGCTCTTTTCCAAGCGGACACTCTACCCCCATCTATGATGGAGGCGGTTATCATAGTCCTCCCGAAGCCGGGTAAGGACCCTGTGGCTACGGAATCCTATCGCCCGATCTCATTATTGTCCTCCGACATAAAGATCCTGGCGAAGATTCTGGCGGTACGCCTCAACTCTGTCATTACTACCATATTTAATGATGACCAAACGGGCTTCATGCCTGGTAAATCGACTACACAGAACCTACGCAGGCTATTCTGACATATACAAAGGGGAGATGTTAATGGGTCGGGGGCGGTGGTAGTGTCACTTGACGCGGCCAAAGCCTTCGACTCGGTCGAGTGGCCATATCTTTGGGAGGTCATGCGTAGGTTTGCTTTTGGCCCTAGCTTTATACGTTGGGTCAAGTTATTGTACTCTAACCCCCAGGCCAGACTGTCTATTAATGGCTATATCACCGATCGGTTCGAATTGGGCAGGGGAACCCGGCAGGGGTGCCCACTATCGCCGGCTCTCTTTGCCTTAGCTATTGAACCACTGGCCTGTATGGTCAGGAGCCACTCGGCGATTAGGGGCATCTCGGTCAATAACTGCTCTGATGTGATAGCTCTATACGCTGATGACATGTTGCTCTTTCTTAATGATGCCGGTCCCTCCCTGACAGCTCTACTGGATACGGTCAACTCTTTTGGTACCTTCTCAGGCTTACTAATTAACTGGGACAAGTCTAATATATTCCCAGTGTCGGGGGTGATCCCTAGCCAATTACCAGTTAGTTCTCCCCTCCAATGGACTCTCCGTTTCAAATACCTGGGAATATGGATAACTGCTGATAGTACGGAATATGTTAGACAAAACTTGGAACCGGTCACGTTAGACTTCCAGAAAAAGGTTCATATCTGGAAAAAGCTCCCCCTGACTGTGTCTGGACGTATCAATTTAATAAAAATGGCTGTGCAGCCCAAATACTTATACGTTTTACAGCACGCCCCGACATATGTCCCTAAGACAGTATTTACAAAAATTGAGAGCGTAGTCTCTTCGTTCATATGGGGGGGGGGAACTCCTCGGGTGGCCTTAAGGACTCTGACCAGGGCACGTGATGACGGGGGCTTGGGTCTTCCGGACCTACGTAACTATTATTTAGCAACCCAGCTGGTACATACTTCTGAATGGGTTGGGGGACGGGGGGGGCCTACATTTCACAACTTTTATATAGAGAGAGTGGGCATTGCGCTGCCACCGCTGCACTTCCTGCTGTCTGGTGTGCCGTCGGGAGGTTTTCCGCCTATGCTGAGACAGACCCTACTTGTTTGGAGACACTCACACTCCTTTTTTGACTGGGGGGGTATTGATGGGGATACACCCTTGTGGCACAATGTATCCTTCCAGGAACTGCTGCCTATATCTGACGATAATATATGGCTCAGGGCGGGGCTTACGTCAATCCATCAATTGTATGCAAACAATTCCCTTAAGTCCTTTCAAGAGCTGAGCACAGAATTTCAAGTATCTAACAGAGCCTTTTTTAGATACTTTCAACTGCGACATGCAGTGCAAACTCAATTTGAGGGCATAGTGCCTACTATTTCTAATTCTCCGGTCAAGGAGCTTATCCTCAAACTTGGACGGCGGGGGCAGGTCTCTAGTCTGTATGCCAGCATAAATTCACATATGAACCCCCAGGTCCTGGTCAGTCTGAAAATTAAATGGGAACAAGACTTGGAAACCCTAGAAGACAGCCAGTGGGTGCAGGTATTGGAGTCAGTCAAGTGTTCTACTCCCTGTGTCAAATACCAGCAGGTATCCTTTTATGTCATGCACAGAGCGTACCGTACCCCGGTATCTCTGCACAGGGCGGGATTAAGGCAGAATGCGGAATGCCCCAGGTGTAGATCCAGTGAGGCAGACTTCTGGCATATGATATGGCTGTGCCCCACTGTCCTTGACTTTTGGAAGGAGGTATGGTCCAATATTCGCTCTACAGAATCAACGCTCCCACCTTCTTCGCCTCGGCTATGTATATTTGCACTGGACCTGGCGGAGTCCTGCTCCCCTGTGATTTATAGATATGTTCTGTGTTTAATATCTCTAGCCAAGGTTATAATAGCGCGAAACTGGTTTGCCCCCTCTGCCCCTAGTATCCAACATTGGCGTGCATTAGTCAATGAAGTCTCGGGGCATGAGAGACATGTATTTAATTTGCGAGGCACACTTCCACATTACTATTCAAAATGGGATAGATGGAACGACTCCGAACTAGCTTCCGGCACCCCTACAGGTTGAATGCTGGTTAGTTCATGTCTGTGGGAGAGAGGACACGGTACCCGGTGCCACTTTATGGGCTCTAATCATTGGGGTGCTTGCGACACTACTTGTTTTACCCGCTCCCCACGATGTATGTTATGTTATATATGTCAGAGCACGCGATGCTTTCTGTAAAAAAAAAAAAACTTTATTGTAACGTTACCAATAAGGATACAAATCTGAGACCTTAGATTTAAATTTCACTGTATTTTATTTCATTTAGTTTTGTTAGCTTGTAGAGTCAGTATTAGAAATGTACTGTAACATGTAAATTGTAAAATTCAATAAAAAATTTACACAAGTAAAAAAAAAAAAAATAAAACGATAAAAAACGGAAGCTGGAAGAAAAAAAATATGTTACTATATTAAGGGGGGGGGGGGTGGAGTGTGCCGAAGAAATGAACTAAAAATGTAATAGGGGCACAAACCCTAACCCTCCCAGCCTAACTAACCATACACCCCCCTTCCCCTGCTGCCCAACTGTAACACACCCCACCCTCAGCCTAACCTTAGTTATACACACCCCAGTAACCTTCTCCACAGCCCAACCATTCACCACCCTCCTGCAGCCTAACCCCACCCATCCCCCTCCCCACAGCCTAAACCTACCCATACTCTCCCGTCCGTAGCAGTCCATAGCACTAACCACACCCACCTGCAGCCTATAACCCTAACCACACATACACACCACACAGCCTATAACCCTAGCCATACATACACACCCCACAGCCTATAACCCTAACCACACATACACACCACACAGCCTATAACCCTAACCATACATACACACCCCACAGCCTATAACCCTAACCATACACACTGCAGCCTATAACCCTAACCATACACACACACCCCGCAGCCTATAACCCTAACCATACATACATACAACCCGCAGCCTATAACCCTAACCATACACACACACCGCAGCCTATAACCCTAACCATACACACACCCCGGAGCCTATACCCCTAACCATACACATACACCCTGCAGCCTATAACCCTAACCATACACACACCCCGCAGCCTATAACCCTAACCATACACACACTCCGCAGCCTATAACCTTAACCACACACACAGCCTATAACCCTAACCATACACACACATACCCCTCAGCCTATAACCCTAACCTTACACACACACCACAGCCTATAACCTAACCATACACACACATCCCACAGCCTATAACCCTAACTATACACACACATCCCACAGCCTATAACCCTAACCATACACACACATCCCACAGCCTATAACCCTAACCATGCACACACATCCCACAGCCTGTAACCCTAACCATACACACAAATCCCACAGCCTGTAGCCCTAATCTTACGCACACACACACTGCAGCCGTCTTTGGCGCACACTGTTCCCATTTTGAGTGGGGCGGGGGGCCCAAAGAATATTTTTGCACCTGGGCCCACTACTCGCTAGTTCCGCCTCTGCCCCAAACTCACACAATTTTGAATGCAATAGGGCTGTAAACAGAATTGTGTCTGAGGCTTCTGCAGATTGCCGATGTAGCCTCACAGAACTACATTGTTCCCATAATGTACACAGCAAAATACCAGCTGTTGTGATGTCCAAATTGGTTAAATGTCCACATTCAATATGTTAATATCTTCAGAAAGTCAAAAGTGTTCACAATGTCAACCTTTTGCATGGACTAGATGGTCAATGTTAGGCTGTAGGTAAGGAGGGTCAGATTTAGGCTTTACGAGGGGAGGCAAGGGCTAGAAGCTACGAGTTAAGATAAGCCATACCACCGGAAGCAATGCAGCATAAGCCAGAAGTCATTATGTTGTCACCGCTGGACCCGTAAGACATCAATGGAGCCACCGTACCTGCTGTACCAGGTAAGTAACGGCGAGACCACACAGAACATTTTGTTGTCATACCAATCATGTCAATGTGATGAATGTGGATGTGGCCGATGCTGTTATGTAAAGTCATCAAGATATGCTGGGATTTAGCAGTCCCAAATAATACAAGTAAAAATAAAGGCATTCTCCATGAGCTAGTGTACTAACCAAACAATATTTGTAACATTTTAATAAAATGCTATTCTATTAGGTAAAAATATTGTAACAGTAGTCGTAGCTCGATTTAAATTTTTTATTTTATTTCATAAAATGATGAGTAAGAACAGTATTTTATTCAAAGTTTATCTCTATAATCAGCATGGTACTGAATCACATTGTACTGAACACTATAGGGAAGTCACATAATGGTATGTTGAATGATTGGTTGCACCCTGCAAGTAGTCCTAGAAACCAGATAAAGTTTACGGATTTTTATATGTAACTTTTTTACTGAAAATGTTGTTTTTAAATGTTATTTATGAAGGGTTCCCCTGCTTGTACTTGTTCATAATTTTTAGTAAAAAAAAAATTAAATATCTTTCTTGGTTTGGTATCCAGTTAGCTGCGGTAATTTACTGTGGATAATGTATTCACTGGGGGCTATCCAATTAGCCCTGATAGCCTATACTTACTTGGGTGTATTCAATGAGGCCGGCGAGGGGGTTAAATGGTGGGGATAGACGAAAACAAACGATCCTCGCTGTTTAACCCCCGTGCCGGCCACTCACCCTATTTAATGTGCCAGGGAAATCTTCACTGTCCTCCAAACAGTGAGGCTTGCGGCTAATGCAGAGAGCCCGCTGCATTTAGCAAGGCGCCTCACTTTTTTAGCGGCGCACACGCCGTTTCCCCTTCGCTCCAAAAACCTAGCGAGGGGGTAAATGGCGTGTGAAGGGGGGTCAGTTGAATACTGACCCTGCGTGCTGTCACTGCTTGCAGAAAGCATTGAATACACCCCACTGTATCAGGAATTATGAGCACGTAAAGCAAAGTCCCTGATTACCAGCAATCAAATCCAGAGAGAGTTAAGGGATGAAACACGCAGAGGGCATACTGAACACAAACATCTCTTGGCCTAAGATAAGCCTTTTTCTGTTTTATTGATGTACGGGCAGTTTTATATATTCTTTTGTGAGAATAAAATGCTTTGCAGCATCCACAACTGAACATCTGCTTTTAAAGCCGTGCAATGATGTTAGACCATTTATACATGTTGTGGTCAGAGGGATGGACTCTCACATGGATTGTCCACATTCTCTTTGTATCAGCTCCCTCAAAGGGATAGGAAAACAAGACCGGCATATTCTGCAGCTGCAGTAGAAGTTTGGAATCCCTGTTTTTTTTTTAGCCTACACAGATGGAAATATGGAATTCTGAGTCTTACAGGTTGTCCAGAGCCAGCAGGAAGTTAGCAGCAGAGCAAAAGTTTAAAACTTTCATTCAGTCTCCAGCGGGACCTCCACCCAGAATTTGTGGGTGTGGCCTGGTGACAAGGAAGCCCTGTTTTGCCGCTGTAGGGGCATGGCCAACGGCTCTATGAGTTTCTGGCCATGCCCCAACCGCTCTTGATGTGCGCACAACAACTATTCACCACTGCTCAGTGAATGACAATGACGAATGACAGCGAATGTTTCCCCTCCCGCAGGACACTGCCAGCCCCGGACAGGATGCGGCAACGTCCCCAATAAAACACGGGACATTCAAGCAGAAAGCAGGACAGTTGGGATATATGCTGACAGAGGACAATTAGTAAGGGAAGTGCAAGGGACCAAGGGCTGTGCGAGGAAAGCATGGCCGATTGTGGCTGCAGGCCACTACAGCAGACTGACTTCTAGGCACAAGGAGTGCTGGGACTTTTATTTTCATTTACATATTTTCTGTAGATATCTGCCTAAGCCTGAGTATGCCGTTCTGCAGTGCCTGCTGTCAGTAAGAAGCCACTGACTGCATAGTCACTGGAAGCTGCCTACTCACTACTAATGCATTTATTCAATATATCTGTTATATGAGCAACTTTTATTTTAGATGCTATAAATGTTTAAATAAATATAAATTCAATTATTTCTTTTCTTTTCAGAGTTATATCCATGGAAGCAGCCAGGCCCAGTTTGTTGCAGAATCTCACATTATTCTGTTGCTGAGTATCCTTCTTATAACCTAAACTATTAATATCTTTGTTATTGAGTTATTTGTTTTGGAGGATGAAAACAACTGTTCATGTATAGGCTTAGAGGACAGGTAGGTACTCAATATTCTAATATGAAAGTGAAAACATTGGTTACAATATAGCATTGTGGGCTGTTGCAAATAAAGCTTAAAGGCTGTTCTAAAATAAAATGATCTCTGGAAATATAGTCTAGTAATGATACAAGATCTTACCAGATTCAGCTGGGTTTATTGCCGTGAGCAGAGCACTATGGCCGAGCATCACTGATACCTGTGATCCTTTCATACCTCCCAACATTTGCAACAGGAATATTAGGAAATTATAAGCAGTATGATTTATACAGCATATTCCTTCATTTGTACCATTAGGTTGTGCCCATGTTGTCTGTCAGAAATCAGGACTACATGGAGAATGACATGTGTCTGCCCCCCAGCCCCTTGCCCACCTTCCCCATATCTCCCAACATGACCATCTCCAGGAGGGACAGAATGCTCTATTCCTGGACTTACCTCTTAGGTAATTATTAACATCAGCTGTGGTGAAATGTTTGTCATATCGTCTTAACCTGTTCAAAACAGGGGATCTTAAATTAAGAGGGAAGTCCAGGAACAGAGCATTGTTTCCCTCCTGCAATGGGTCATGTTGGGAGGTATGCTTCACCACAGTTACCTCTGTTTCATCTGCACATTACTTGTTATGCAAGGTTTGGGTGAGAGGGAGCTTTCTCTGTTCATATGTCAGGCCTTGTATATCATACAGAAAAAAGGTGTCTGTAAAAGTATAAAGGTTTTATGTGCGGCCTGGCCTGAGAGTTTTTCGATTGAAAAGGCAAGTCTTTATTGTACATAAAGATAGCAAAAAACAGATGATCACATTCAAAACATATACACTGTGTCACAGCACAGCACACATGCATACAGTATAGTACATATTACAACATACAGCATGCAATTACACTATAGGCTATACTATGCACTATGCATTCTAATGGTAACAATACAAAACAGTATACAAGACTATGGGTGAGGAGGGTAGGGGGTGAGGGAGGGGGAATCACAAGCCGATGCTTTATTGATCATACCGACACATATAAGGGGAGGGCAATAAATAGAAAGACAACAACAAAACAGCAGACATTGTGAAGTGAGCGGGAAGGGGCCACAATCCCAAAGTCTTATAAAACAGTTCATACAAGGGGAAAGGAACAGAAGAAGGGGGTTTAGTCCTCTTCTTCCTCAGGGCTATCCCAAATGGAATAGTCTCTGAGCAGGCTGTGAACCAGCCTGCGGCAGTCCTGAACAGACATTCTCTCCCTCCGCAGAATGAGATGATTTCTGGCAAGCCACAAAGTGTCCTTAACACAGTTTATAAGGTGCCAGGGTCTGGATTAGTTCCAAACGCTCATTCTTAATAGGTGAAGCATACATGCAGATTAGTCTCTCCTCCTTTTCAATAGGGCAATTGCCCACAAAGCGAGAGAGAGGGGATTCGGGTCTCGCCGCTTTCACTGCCTCCCAGTACCTCTTACAGATGGCAATGGAAGTGGACGTAGAAGATCCCCTTCAGTTAGTTCTGAATGCTGAGTGTTTCAGCCTTCGTGAATCCCTGGTCGAGGATCAACTTCTTGCCGAAGGTGTCGATCGTAATGTCCAGCACCTGTCCATCTGTCTCCTTTAGCTTCATCACCACGGTCTGCCTCATCCAGGGCTCCAGGGCTGGTAGGCCTTTGGAGTGGTCTTGGACAGGCCCCATTCATTGTATCGCAGAAGGGGCAGAGGAGCAGGGGCTTCTTTGGCATCGAGAGGAGGAGAGTCATTCAGAGGGCAGAGCAACACAAGTCTAACCCTCCAAGGAGGCTAGAAAGCGATGCCTGGCCTAAGAGTTGCCAGACCTACTGAGCATGTCAGAGGCATGACAGACAATTACAATACGGATGAGTAAATGCAGAGATGTCAGTAAGCCTCTATAAGAGATTATTAAACTGTCTAGAATACCAAATTTAGACCAAATATACTGAACAACCAACTTTTTCTACCTCTCCCATGGATCTTGTACTGTCACCATGAGCACTGTAACTTGTGGCAGATTTATTGTAGTAGAGCAAATTTCAGTTATGTATTTTAATCTGAGCTGAGGACACTTCTAGGGATTATCATACAGTAACTGTGTTTTTTTACCGATAGGAGCAAATGCAATTTTCTAAGCAGCTGCTATATTGAATTACATGAATTTGTTTTCATTTTGTGAGAATAGGATTTATTTTGACATCATATCTAAAATAAAATTGTACTATTTCCATTTATATATGCTTTCCAACTATCATCAGTATAATAACATGGCATTCCTTTTTTGTGATAATCTATGGTAAACAGAGGGGTTTTGTGAACCAATGTCTCCCTGGGCTGGCCCATGTCCAGTACTCCCCTCTTAGTAATGGGCTGGCCCATGTGCAGTACTCCCCTCTTAGTAATGGGCTGGCCCTTGTGCAGTACTCCCCTCTTAGTAATGGGCTGGCCCTTGTGCAGTACTCCCCTCTTAGTAATGGGCTGGCCAGTGTGCAGTTCTCCCCTCATAGCCCTGGGCAGGCCCATGTGCAGTACTCCCATCTTAATAATGGGCTGGCCAGTGTGCAGTTCTCCCCTCATAGCCCTGGGATGGCCCTTGTGCAGTATTCCCCTTAGTAATTGGGAGGGACAGTATGCAGTTCTCCCCTCATAGCCCTAGGCTGGCCTGTGTGCAGTAATGGGCTGGTCCATGTGTAGTACTCCCCTCTTAGTAATGTGTAGGCCCTTTTGCAGTACTCCCCTCTTAGTAATGGGCAGGCCCTTGTGCAGCACTTCCCTCTTAGTAATGGGCTGGCCAGTGTGCAGTTCTCCCCTTATAGCCCTGGGATGGCCCATGTCCCGTTCTCCCCTCATAGTCCTGGGCTGGCCTGTAATGTGCAGTACTCATCTATTCAGTGGCTACCCCCAGTTTTTACTGGCAGAACCATCTTCCTTGTCTGAGGGTCACATGGAATGTGTAGTCATATAAGGTAACAAAAGTACTTTCAAATGACATTTTGTTGCACACAGGGCTATTTTTCAGTAGACTCCAGCAGGAACTGAGGCCCTTATTCTAGTTAACTCTTTCTGACAAAATATTTCTTAGATGGACAAAACCATGTGCACTGCAGGTGAGGCAGGTGTAAAACCCCACCCAAATCTAATTATCTCTGCACAAGTATCACCTGCAGTGCACATGGTTTTGTCCATCTAAGAAATATTTTGTCAGAAAGAGTGAACTAGAATAAGGGCCTCAGTTCCTGCTGGAGCCTACTGAAAAATAGCCCTGGTTGCACACCTCCTAAGACTGGAAGTGTCATGTATTTAAAGGAATCAGTGCCACTGCAGAGGCCTGGTCAGTGACCAGTGGGGACCCAGCCAACACCAGTCAGGTGTGTCAGCAGCGTGTCACTGCGTACACGCTAGCAGGTAGTACACAGGTGCCAGCGTGTGAACCAGGATTCCAGACGCCACGTGGTAGTAGTCTGGTGGTGGCAGCGATTATCCCTGCCTACTGTGTAGTGGGTGGAGTCAGTAACTATTGGTTACTTATGGTAGCAGGGAACCCCCTATTAGCCAGAGACCAGAAACCCCTATCTGCGACAGCAAACGGTGTAGCCAGAGTGCTGGGCAGGCGTCCATTCACAGCTGGTATTTGGGGTGCTGCACCCCGCAGCTAGATATAGCAATAGGGACCCCCAATACTCCTAGAAGCCTTGATGTATGGCTTGAGGGTTACCTATGTATTTGCAAATATATGTAATCAAAATCTCTGAATCCTACTACCATGTGGTTTTTAAATCTAGTTACTAATATCATTCAGTGTAATGGGGGAAACAAATTGTATTTCTAAAGGCGACCATACATACACCCAGCAATTAGCTCCATATTGCATCTAGTACAAACACCATGCGATGTGCTACAGCAGTGTGCTTTTTGTACTAGATGAGATCTAGTACAAAAAGTATGGCCTGCACATACGTCTTTTGTGTTGCGCGATGTGATGCGCGCAGGAGCGCACATCGAATCGCACGGGGGAAATGCTCAGTATTACCCTTCTATGCATTACCAGTATTACCCCTCCTTTTCACACACCTGAGTGTGATCACTAAACTAATTGAGCATCTTCCAGTATGCACTATCATCTTCACTGTTGTCGAGGGGGGGGGGCTGAGGTGGAGGAGAGGAGGACCTATGAAGTAGGAGGTGGTACCAGGGTTGGTCCCATCTGATGGAGCAAGGGGTGGAGGCAGGTGGAGAAAAGAAGTAGGCATTAGCACAACACCCCTGCCTTTACCCCCCCCCCCTCCCATTTTTTTTATTTTAGTGCTAATGCGTGGTGGTCCTTGTTGCTATACGTAAGGAAAGTGGACATTTTAAAACTTACAAATTTTAAAAACTTTAAGCTTTTTTTTAAAACTTCAGTTTATAAATAATTCAGTATTAGAAGGACATTAGCTAAAGTATTTAAAATCATGAAAATCCTATTTTATTTTTTCATTAGGCAACATTAGCATTTTCTATTCAAACTCCCACCCAACTTTATTTAGAAAATAAAGTTGACAACAATTTTGTTGATTGTTAAATTCAAACAGTGTGATCCATGCTTACACCTTTACAGCTAATGGTGCGCATGAAATGAAAAACATTGCAAGATAGAAATGCATAAGAAAACAAAGCACTGAAGTATGCCGGATTCTTTCATACCCCTCTCTCTGTGGAGTATTTAGTATGCAGCAGTGCTGATGGAATAACTTTTTTCCCCCTTCAGCCAAATGGTTAAAATCTGTTAAATATATATTGTGTTGCTGTTCATTTTTCTTTTTTAGCATAGCGATTATCCAATATATATGCATATCACTAGCCCATCACTAACACGGGCACATACTCAAATATGGACAAGTAACTATGCATAAAGCTGGAACAGTGTAATTTGTTAGAAACAAAAGAAAGCTTCTTTATAACTTAATGCCCAGAATACAAAGGAATACATACATGAGTACACATTATGTGAAAGCACTTGTTCTTTGTATTTTTGACAGTTTTTTTTTTTTTTACAGCAAGTAAAGCTTCTGTTTGACATTCATTATATTCAATGCAAACACATTGCGGTAAATTTGCTGGGAGTTCTATTGAAGATGGGATATTGCCCATGGCAGCCAATCAGATTCTACATCTTATTTTTATAGCACCTTCTAGAAGATAATAGACCTGATTGGTTGCTATGGGCAACTTCCCATCTACAGTAGAACTCCCATCTTAGTAAATTTACATATTTGTGTTCTATTGAGTTGACTAAACATAAATTAAATAACTGAAGTACAGTACTTCACTAAATATGTCAACCTTACGGTACTGTCAAATTTCCATGTAAGGCAGGAGGGCACTCCTCCCGAGTAAAGGGCCTGATTCAGGTGCGGAGTGAGGGTCTAATTCAGCATAGATAGTAGTTTTGTGAAGATTTGCAAAACTACAACCCATGGTGGCAGGTTACAGGGGACCACCAAGCACAGGGCATAGATGCCTTGCACGCTTGGGTCCCACCCAGCGATGTGCCCTCAAGATTTTGAGTGAAGCGCTTGCTGCAGCTGCATGTAACATCATGCAGCCACTGCATCACTGCCCCCGAGTGGTCCGGACTGCTCCCACAAAACGCCCAGTCACAATTCCCCAATGGGCAGTCGATGCCACATTGTCATCCCCTGTTGCCTCGTCGCCGCTCCCCATGGCACGCATGTGCAGATGCCTGGAAATTGAGTAATATGTATTTTTGGATTTCTGCAGGACTTACTGAATTAGCCCCTGAGTTTGCATAGCTGCTTCTTCCTTGAAAGGATACCATATGCTAATGCATCAGGAGGCATCTGGTATACAAGTTGTTGGTTTGACACTACGCTGTGACTGAATATCGGCTCACTTAATTCACGGATAAAAAGTGGTGGTGACAGACAATAGATCTCAATAATGGCACTCATTCTGGTTTGCTCGGTAAGCTGTGAACATCGCAGTTTTCCGGGCACCATAGACACCACCCATCCGAATGCCCGCCCTCCCCTGCCACCACCAATTCCCCTTATTAACATGCGAGGGGATGTGTAACAAAGACACATCCCCTCGAAAGCATACGCTGCAGGAGAAATCATTTTATGGTCGTCGACCAATGAATGATTTCTCCTGGCCTTGCAAATAAAAGTCAGTAGGAACTGACTTTTATTTGCAAATGCCATGACGAAGACGTCCTCTGACGTCAGCCACCCACCACAGGCAGACATCGTCCTACCCACATACCCATTCGAACACCCTGAGTTTTCATGAGGACACCCATAAAATGCTGGGTGTTCCCATGGGCAGTCTCCGCCGCTGTCCGTCCCCAGCCTGCTCTGATGATTGCGAAGGGCTTGGCGACTATGCAAGTGAAGAGAACGGAAACAAAAAAACTTTCTTTGCTGGGGCACTACTTATTTTATCTTTATCAAAAAGATTAGTTAAAATATTTTATTGGAATTAGATAAAAGGACATACAAAACATATAACATTCATGGACAAACAGTGTATAACTTTTTCACTCCCTCTCCATAGCCGAGAAAATCGGCTCCTGATTGGCCGCTAGGCGGCCAATAGAATCAGTCTGAGGAGAGGCGCAGAAGATGAAAATCTCTGCGTCTCTCCAGTCCGTGAGAGGGTACCAGCCGGGAGCAGCGCGTCTGGAGCTGAAGATGCCGGGGTCGTCGCCGGGGACCAGGTGAGTAGGATTTCCTTCCTCAGGTACCCCTTAGGATTACTACGGATCCAGGACCCCGGAATCTTCAGCCCAGGATCCCCGGACCCTGGACCAGCCCCGGAACCAGGACCAAGGCCCCGGAACCGGACTCTTCAGCCCTGGAGCCCCGGACCAGCCCCGGAACCAGGACCAAGGCCCCGGAACCGGACTCTTCAGCCCTGGAGCCAGGACCCCGGATCCAGGGACCGTCCCACGGGCTCAAGGTAGGTAAGTATCAGTATGTGTGGGCTGTGGATGTATTAAACGTTTATTTTTCTGGGTGTCAGTGTGTATTTTATTTAACTATTTCTTGTACTGTGGAACTACAAGTGCCAGCGGGCCCTTAAATGCCCCGCATGCTGGGACTTGTGGTTCTCCATGTCCCAGCTTGCAGGGTAGGCTTGCTGGGACTCACAGTTCTACAGTATAAGACAATAGTTTTTATTATTTTTTTACACTTTTCATCAGCCCGATGCCCACCGCCCAGGGGCATCGGGGACAGCCCCGGACTTTCAGCATGGGCTGGTAAGTCCTGGAGGGGGGGGACCCCTTCATTGGGGGGGTCCCCACTTACCCAGGACCCCTGCCCATGCTGACCAGCCAGGGGGATAATGCTTTGGCCGTGGGACCTTATATAATAAGTGTCCTCCGGCTGTGGCATTACCCTGCTGGCTGGTTGGGTCTGGTGCTGGTTCTTGAAATGCGGGGGACCCCTAGTCATTTTGTTCCCCGTATTTTGGGAACCAGCGCCGGACCTTGAGCCTGGTGCTGGTTTCATTAAATCAAGGGGACCCCTATTTGTCGAGGACCATGATTTTATGTCACCAGCACCGGCTCAATGAGCCCGGGGCTGGTTATGCTCTGGCGGGGGAACCCGCGCAGTTTTTTTTTTTTTTAAATTGCGATTTCCTGCAAATGTGCGATTTTCAGACCTGAAAATCGCACATTTTCAGGACTAAAGAAATCGCATCAAATCGCACCTATTCGCACTATTTGGGCTGTTTTTCGCATCTCATTAAATATGCGAAAAACGGCCCAATCTTGCGATTTTCAAAAGTGCGATTAGGTGCGGTAAAAAACATGCGGATTTTACCGCAACACATAGAATGTCACCCTATATGTTATATGACCCTGCATGGCCACCTTTCATTGATGTTAGCTTTGTGCGATTGTATACACTTTAAATGCCACTGCAGCAATTGCTGAAAAAATTCAAATAACCCCCAGGTTGCTGACTAGCAAATGTCTATTGTTACTATGTACAGTAGTTGTTATTGTGTACTGGATATTTTCTGTGTGTGGCGCACTCATGCTGCATAAAGGAAATGTTTTTTTGTCATTAGTTTGCAACTTAACAGGGGACATGAATGTTGTATTGCAACAGGAAAAGATTGTAAATAAAAGTAAAATATTATAGTTATAATCACTGTATAGAACTGACGTCATGCTAGTGTGAACTGGGCAAGGGGATAGGGTGACACCTGCCTCCCGGGCCACTACAATCCTGCAGAAAAAGGCCACCTGTGCGCTGCATACCTGACAGCTGGGAAGTTTTTTCTGCTTCCTCCCAGCTGTCAGTGATGTGTCTGCCTGGGCTACTGCGCACACACACTGCTGGGGCCGACAGTTCCAGACAGGGCTCATTATGGGGGTACAGACACGGTTGGACTGGCCCACAGCGTTATAGTGAAAACCCCTGATGGGCCCCCCTGCCTGGGGGTCCTACCGCCTCTTGGGGCTATAGTGTATTTTCTACAGTGCATTGTCATCAGTAATCTGGTACATTACATATCTCCATTGTGGGAGGGGGAAGGGATGTTGGGAGTCCCCCTGTCACCGCAGTGAATAGATGCGAACAATGTCTATACACACAAAACCTAGGGACAGGGGACATTTCTGAAAAGCCACGCCCCTTTCCATGAGGCCGCAGGGTTGGGAAGTATGCATTACCATTTTTTACTATAAATACCTTGATATTGCACTCACTAAGGGTTAGCCAAACATCTGTGGCAGCTGGCCACACCCCCTCTGGAAAATAGCCACACCCCTAAACTAGGACCCCTGTCACTACATTCCCTGGTGGGCCCTTCATCTCCTAGTCTGGTGCAGGGTACAGAACTTGCAGAACACCCAGATTGTGATACAGGGATCTGCTGTAGAAAGCCCATCTCATGGACAGGATCCTGCCTCAGCCTCTCCCCCCTCCCCCCCCCCAGCTTCCTGTCTGAGCTATGTCGTATCAGTGTGATCCTTGCAATGCTGTCCAGTGTAAAAAATCGAAAAAATGTATAGATAATTGAAAAAAATGATGTGGGGGGTCCCTACTCCCACGGCTAGAACTAGCCCTCGGCTCATAGAGCTGGTTCTGGTTTTAGAAATTTAGTGTCCAAAGAAAGTTGGGGGATCCCCGCAATTTCTAAAACCAGCACCGGGCTCACATTTGTTATATAACTTCAAATAAAAAATGTTGTGTAAAAATTGATTATATTTTCTATATCAGGTAAACATTCCAGGTCATTACGATGAATAAAAATGGCCATTTTTACACCTATTTTGACAAATTCACTCAGTACTCAAAGGGTTAATTTGTATCTTACACCATGTTCCTCTTATTTGAATTCATATGCATTGCCAGTACAGTTCACATGACCTTTACTGTAAATATTATGTGTCTTATAAATGTGCACTAAGCTAAATCAACATATATTAGCAAACAGTATAATGTTATTATATAATATTGTGACAGATTTATTTATATCGATTTCCTGATCCTTTATTCCTGCTGACAAGGGCATTACAAGGGGACGTCATATGTCTTACACATGACATTCTGATTACTGTAGCATATTTATAGAACAGAAGATATTTTACCTTATTAATGTGCAAATCATGTCATATGCCAATAACATAATGATGACCGATTTTCTACGGAATCATCTAGACTCAAATAATGAACCATTTGTCTTTTGGACAAGTACCATCTGTCATTAATTCAGTGAGCATTAATTTGAAGATGAGCAAATTTGGGATAACTATTAACTATTAATTACATAACATTGTTTTCTCTGCATCATTTTAATGTACAGTACTAATTCATTTTTTCTGATCAATTATATTCTATTGGCTAAAAGAAGTTATTTGGTGTAACACAACTTCTGTATACTGTAATTCAGATTTATTAATCTATCTTCTTCTAGAGATGTGTCCACATCCACCTATCCTTAAATCGCGCCATATAGCCTGTTTTGGCGCCTCACAGACTTTGCAAATTAGCAGCACCAAGCATTCTGCCAAACACTTTTTCACAACATACCGTATATACTCGAGTATAAGTCGACCCGAATATAAGCAGAGGCACCTAATTTTACAACAAAAAAACTGGGAAAACTTATTGACTCAAGTGGGACCCTCACTCGCGTATAAGCCGAGGGGGGCTTTTTCAGCATAAAAACTGTTCTGAAAAAGTAGGCTTATACTAGTATATATGGTATGTGTTTTATTTGCATCACAAATGTGACAAGAGTACAATGGCAGATTAGTAGTGTCAGATACGAAAGACAGCAGGCATCCCAACGTGTACTGTTATACGTGTTCTGCAACTTATATTCATTTCTTTGGAAATACTAAATGCCTAACACACCATGGGCCAAAGTTATTAAGCCTTAACAAGTGATAAACGGGAGAGTGATCAAGAGTGATAGTACCAGCCAATCAGCCCCTACCTTTCATGTTACAGGGTGTTTGAGAAATGACAGTTTGTGGCTGATTGGCTGATACTTTATTATTTTTCCTCTTTATCACTTGTTAGGGTGTCCATACATGGTGCGAGGGTGACATAAAGTCTGTGCAGCCCATGCTTTTTGAACTAGGTCCCGATCGCATCGCATGCAGATCACATGCGATGCGATCTAGTTCAAAACGCACGGAAAAATATTGCACCTTTAGGGCTTAATACATTTTTCTGGAGCTCTTCATACTGTATTATGATTATCGGAGAAGAGGACCCCACTCTACGAATAATGGGTGTATTGTTGTATTTAGAGAGCACCAGTGGAGGATACATCCGAACTTGTTACTGTTTATCTTAATACATTTGGCCCTGTGGGTTAAATTTACTTAAAGGGTGCCCATACAGAAATCGGCCCAAGTCACATGTCTTTCATGTCCCCCTCTGGTATGTAAGAATCTGATTGGTTGATATGGGAAACATCTCTCACTTAAAAAAAACTCACTCATCTCTCATTAAAAACTCACACTGTAGTAAATTTACCCCTATGTGACTATGGCTCTGAAGCAAATAAGTACAAAACTCCAAGAACCGCTACCCAGCTAAGTTGCGCCAGGCATCTTGTGTAATATGCTGAAGAAACAATAGGTTGGTGGACATGTACTGTATATAAAAAGATCCTGTTACCTAACTGTTATTCTTTGTAAAATGATTGTACATTATAATCAATAATTAAAATGTAAGAAGAGAACATCCAGGTGTTCCGAATCCTATAGTATTACACTGTCCAATATATTTTTTTAAATTGAATTTAAAAGTCACAGTTACAGAATTATATCAGGGCGGCTCACCAGCCAGTGCAGATAGGCCCATGTGATGCTGATGGATTCAGGAATAATGATTATAGTACAAGCTCCAGGGATGTATTTAAAGTAGCCACTGCCTTGCACAATAACATGCATTAACCCTTTGAGTGCCAAGTGATTTTTGTTATTCATCATAATAACCTGTAATGATTGCCTTATATAGGAAATGTAATGTTTTTTTTTAGACAACAATATTTATTTTAATTTATATAACAAAAGTGAGCAATGCTGGCATTTTTCACAGAGATGCTGGCACTTAAAGGGTTAAGACAGAATATCTTCACCCAATGCTCCATTTACTGTTATCCTATATAATAAAAGGCTATCACTGCTCCTCATCTCTATGGGGGGATTAAAGTATTGTGCATGCCAGCAGCTACTAGATGTCGCCTGACAGAGTAATTAAAGTGTTGCTGCTTTCGGGTGTGCAGACCTGCTGGCACTAACATTACAGTTGTTCAGTCATTTCTAAGTGCTTGCACATAGTCTCTGATAGAGTAAAAGACTTGCAAAAGCTATTAAAGGGCATCATTATGCAAATGTACAATAGAACAATACATTTATAACAGTAATCCAAGTATTAGTGTACTCCAATTGATCAACCAGTAACGGGAGCGCCCACTCTGTTGAAGTATGTCTTTCTATTTTGGGTAAGTTCTATTTGGGTGACTTGATGGAAGGGAAATATGGCATAACACTGGAAAATGTTTCTGTAAACTTACCATACAAGTGTTTTTTCTGAATAGTTATAGAAACACCAAAGTTGTTTGTAAATGGGACTGAACTGTTAATAGTAGAGGGATCACTTTGGAATGTGTTCAAATATCATTGCTTAGATACTGCAAAATGAAATGTGTCTCATTTGCATGACTATTACAGTCACTTCCATTTCATCAAAAAGAAAGTGTCTATTATAAGCTCACTGAGAGTTGTGTTCCGATGAAAGCTGTGCCTGCCTATTTGTTTGGGGGGGGGGGGGGGGTATTTGATAAGTATCCTGCTTGAAAAGTAGAGACATACAGTACTGTACAGTACACACATTTTTGGTGTACCTTAACAACCATTTTAGATGCTGCTATTACGATGGGAATGGTTCTCCTTAATGAAGCTGCAACCTCAAAAGGAGATGTTGGGAAAAGAAGAAGTAAGTCACTTTGGACGACGATTTTAAAAAAAATAGTCTATTTTATGTGCCAAGATACAAAAGTCTGTGCCGAGTCTGTGCCAAGATGCTCTTAAGGAGAGTCTGTAAAACATACTATTTAATGCTGACTGTTGGGCTGTTCAGTGCTGCCTGATTTGCTGAGCAGAGAAGGGAAATGGGGGGGGCAGACTAGATGGGCCAAGTGGTTCTTATCTGCCGTCAGATTCTATGTGTCTATGTTGTTTGGTTACAGTGGCACAAGTTGGTATTATAAAGGAGCCATACACTGCAGCATCTTCTTGCAGCAATGTACAGCCAGCCAATCCCCCTTGAGCTGCCGGGGACCTTCCCAGACAACAAGATTGCATGCAATATATCGCATGCAATCCCAGCAAGTGCTGCCAGAGGGTGTCCGATTCGACATGACCTACGTGCAGCACTTGCAATCTAGGGCATCACATGTATCGGAGCGGAGCCCGTAGATTGGAGCAACATGTGATTTGCCCAATTTCTCAGTCTGATCTGTCAGAATCCGGTGAAATTGGGCCAAATCTCACTAGTGTTTGGCCCTGAAAGATAACTAGAAATATAATAACACAATGCAAATCTACCTATTAACAGTAGCTATCTATTTTTATATATTGCTTTTTTTTACCGATGGTGCTTCATTGTGTGCAATGGCAGCACCTTTTTTTGATTTAAAATTTTTAAGGGGAATTCAACTGCCGATGGGGAATTCAAAGGCCTTGCTGCAAGTGGATTTTCCAGCAACCGCTGGGTTTTGCTGTCCAATTGCAATCTTTTTCATACACCTCAAAAGCAATTCTACAGGACTTGCTCTGGGACCCTGGCGGCATACCCCTGAGGACAAATTAGACTATTAAAAGTTTAGAAGAGATCAGTTGATCCTGTAAGTTGCAGGGTGGGGCCTCCATGGCGCAGGCGTATTTTTCAAGCACATCCCACAGATGCCCGATCAGATTGAGATCTGGGAAATTTGGAGGCCAAATCAAATTGGACAGTGTCATGTTCCCTAAACCATTCCTGAACAGGTGTGGCAGGGTGCATTTATCCTGCTGAAATAGGCCACTGCCATAAGGGTATACCAATGTAAAGAAAGAATGCACTTGGTCCGCAACAGTGTTTATTTAGCTACTACGTATCAAAGTATTGTAACATCCACACTACTGCCAAGACCCAGGGTTTTCCAGCAGAACGTTACTCAAAGAGTCACCCTGCCTCCACCAGGTGGCTTTTTTCCCATAGTGCATCCTGGTGTGCACCACATAATATAATAGAAAACATGATTCATCAGGTCAGGCCAACTTCCATTGCTCACAGGAAGAAGAAAAAATGCAGATGCCCCCTCTAGGCACCAAGCACTGCTAACAACATTAATAATTACAAACTCTGCAATTTACCATGGAGCAAAATTAGGTGTTTGGTAGAATTTTTGTACTAAAATATATGGGCCCACCCACTGCATCCAAGTGACCATCAACAGGTGGGCTCCTAACAATAAGGTTCAAATCCGCACAGACCAAATGTCCCAAGCATTACACTAATGAGTTGTTAAAGTGTTAGTAAGTGTTAATAACACATGGTTTATGCTTCTTAAGAATGTTACATGAGTGAGAAGTGATGATAATCCTGTAGGTGTAATCTTAGGGTGTTGCTGATTTGTCTTTCTTTCTCATTTATTTTGTTAGAAAATAAATCAATTCTCAATCCCTTTTTTTGCACGGTACTCTGATATATTATATCACTTTATTTAGTCTTATCTATCGCTTTCTCTATCATGGAGACAGCCCCTTTTCTTTACATCTTGGAAAATTGTGGTGTGCGCAATCAACAGCTGCTGGCACAGGGTTGTCAGACCCTAATAGTAACCCAAATGAAAAATAGAAAAGTGTGCCAGCGCTGGCTGTACCAATGTATTAATATTAAAATAATACAGTAAGTAATAAAAAAAAAATGAATCATTAGACATAAAAGTCAATGTGCACAATTAAAAAGTATACCGCAGGGATATTGGAGTGTGTTGTTAATTATGAACTTCAATTGTATATGCTGACATATGAATTCATATTACCATACAAATGTTGCTGATCTATTTGTATCCAAAATCATGTGACGCCAGTGTCCTAGGTCGCCCTATGATTTCAAGGGCTCAAGCTTCCCTTTTGGACGATCCTCCTCTTTGGTGCTGGAATATTAGGGATCAGGCAGATATCCCGTAAAGAATAGGTCCAGGAATTTTGAGGGACGGCGGTGGGAGATGGACAGGTCACAAAGATTATACTGGATTGTTGTCAGCAAGGAGTAGACTCAATAGCTTAACGCGTTTCCCCGGATCATGTACCTCCGGCTTCGTCAGGAGCAAGTATCCACTATGAGCCCAATGCTCATATTTATACCAGAGAGCTGATTGTCTAAACGATTCACCTGTAGGTTAACTACATGCTAAAAAATCTTTAAAAAATATGAGAACCGTCTTAATGATTACTAAATTATATATTTAATTAATATAGGAGGCAGTGCTATGAATAATACAATTATTTTGAGCTCAGTAAAGTTGAGTTTGCAATAAAGAAAAACATTGTTTTTTGTCTTAGGGTCACATGACCCGGAAATAGGTGGTACATTTATTGGAAGGCTGTAATTGTTTTATTATGAGTACCTTACTCAAATAACATGCCTGTAGCCCTCAGTGTGGTCCAGGATGAAGCGGGGACCCCGCCGCCACCCACCGGTTGCCGGTAACGGTGGTGTGGACAGCCGTATCTCCGCCGGCATCCTAGGCCACGTCCGCCGCGTTGCTAGCTGACAGAGTCCAATCACCTAGCAACGTGGCGGACACGGCCTAGGATGCGTCGAAAAATGCAGGGTCGCCTCGGGAAACAGTTCAGTCCTGAAGCGACCCTTCATTTTTCTCTCTCAAGGCTCTTCAGTGACCCAGCAATATTGCTCCAAACACTACCACCTCCATCGGCGTAAACGGGAACCGGGTCGCTCGACCAGGTTAACCCGCTCCTGCACAGCAACCCGGGGTCGAACCGGTAAGGACCCAGCTTTTTACCAGTTCGTTATGCCGGCATAACCTGGTAATTAGGTGCAATCTGAAAGGGGTATTACTGTTGGGGTCCCGACTGTTGAGATTTTGTACCCTACCCATTAAGATGTGTAGAATGTCTACACATTCCTCAGCTATAGTATTAGACGTTAGAAATTAGAAGGATTTTAGTTGCCTGACTTTATATAGTGTTATAAAATAAATATTGTGAGTTTTTAATAAAACTTTTGGAAAAAAAGATTGATCTCCTTAAACCATTTATTTTGGCAGGAAAATAGTCACATGTCCTAATGGATGATCATCTGGATTGAGCTTAACCTTAGATGTAAAGGGAATGTTAAAAGTCAATGTGAAATGGCATTTCGATATCTCCTACACTAACCTCATTACTATGGAGATGGAAGCATTTGCTTTTAGCTAAGCCTTTCAGTCAAACGTAATTTTGTTTAGGATAATAAATCTTGCATATACGGTGAGTTAAATTAAGCAACTAATCCTATTTTACAGTATTTCACATACTGTCATATACAGCGTTCTCCCAGCATCCAGAATCCATAACATTTATCCTATCTGTAATTTTGAAATCTGTTTTGATGTATGTTTCATTTTATGCTAAATTACTTATGCTTATTGTTAGGGTCTATAAATAGCAGGACTGTAAGCAGAGCAAGATACTGCCATAGCTCAAACTAGTGACTGTGGCAGGGTGCTTTATCATGTCACCAAGCAGCACCCTGTAACAGCAGGGCAGCAATCAGCCAGCTGGGGAAAACTGCAAGTTATACAATCTTCTCCGGATGCAAAAAGTTCATCATTTATTTATTGCAACTTTTTTTTTACTCCATTTCATGATAGTCTTTAGATGACATCTTTTATTAAAAAATCCAAATGAAAGACATTAAAATACAAGTTTTCGTTTAAAAAATATTAGTTTTATAGCTTGAGACTTTTACATTTGATAGCACATATTTCTTTAGCGATAATAAAGCAATGTATGTTGTTAAACATAAGAAACCCATAGGTATGTACACTCTGCATACCATTTAAGGTAGTACCAACCTTTCCCCACTATCTGTAATCACCGGGACTGGCTGATGTGTGCATTGTGGGCAGTGTGACCACTTATATCTGTGAGCAGTACAATCCAGAGCCACCACATCATCTCACTAGTGAGTCGTGAGGAGTGTGTTGGAGCCCACATCATCTCACCTAGTGAGTGGTCTGTCGGAGCCAACGTCATCTACCTTAGTGAGTGGTCTGTTGGAGCCCACATCATCTACCCTTGTGAGTTGTCTGTCGGAGCCAACGTCATCTACTCTAGTGAGTGGTGAGCAGTGTGTTGGAGCCCACATCATCTCACCTAGTGAGTGGTGAGCAGTCTGTTGGAGCACTCATCATCTCCTGTGGTGAATGGTGTGTCGAAGCCCATGTCATCTCTCCTAGTGAGCAGTCTCTTGGAGCCCTCATCATTTCCCGTGGTGAATGGTGTGTCGAAGCCCATGTCATCTCTCCTAGTGGGTGGTCTGTTGGAGCCCACATCATCTCCCCTAGTCAGTGGTGAGTGGTCTGTTGAAGCCCTCATCATCTCACCTAGTGAGTGGTGTGTGGCCTGTTGGAGCCCACATCATCTCCCCTAGTGAGTGGTGAGTGGTCTGTTGGAGCCCACATCATCTCCCCTAGTGAGTGGTGAGTGGTCTGTTGGAGCCCACATCATCTCCCCTAGTGAGTGGTGAGTGGCCTGTTGGAGCCCATGTAATCTCCCCTAGTGAGCGGTTAGAGGTCTTTCGGTCTTTCATGGCTGTACGTGGGCTTGTCCTTGCCATGCATACCCCTTACAAAGATCCTGTACACCTATGAAGAAGATCCTGGGCTAAGTTTACTAAGCATCAGTTTTGCAAAACTGCTGGCTTTGGTGTCTTGGTATAGACTAACTTTTATCTACGAATGAAGGAAAATAATTAAATGGTGAGCGACCATCAAATGATTTTTCCTTCGTGCAGCTGCATGCAAGCCGATGTGTAAGTGTACGCATCCTCTCACATTGTAGTGCAGGGATTAACTCGGCCGGGGGGGGGGGGGGTGCGTTCGGTGGGGTGCCGTTTACCTGCTCACTAGGCAGCAAATGTGCGCTGCCTAGCGAATCAGGCACCTTGTGTGATGTGGCCATTTGTAAAATGGTGGACATTGGTTTCACTCCCCAGCATAACTTTCAAATACTATGAAAGATTTAACGGTATAAGCCTGTCAATATAATAATTAGTTTATGTGTCATTCCGGTCATAAGTTTTAACCAAAAATGATGCTAAGAACCTCAATACTGCATGTTAAATTGCAGAGTTTATTATAATTGTTTTGGTTCTTGGTTTTTAGTTGATGCACCGACATTATACGGTAGAAACTCATATTATACTTAGAATGAGGAGTCCTGTTCAACAACCCCCCCCCCCCCCACACACACACACACACAAACACACCCATATGTAATGTTGCCTATCAGTTTTAAAGTTGTCTTAACCTAGTATTTACCTAATACAGGTTGAGTATCCCTTATCCAAAATGCTCGGGACCAAAAGAATTTTGGATAACAGATGATTCCGTATTTCAGAATATTTTTATCGTTCAATGATGTATCCTTAGGTATCTTGCATTAATGTTATACAAACACATGAAATACACACAGATGTGTTTTATTTGTGCATAAAACAAGGATTCAAAACATGAAACAAAGTTTGTGTACAATCTCAGTCACTGAATTTGAAAATATCATGTCCCCAGTAGTGCCAGTTACATATCATGTTCTTAGTAGTGCCAGTTACATATCATGCCCCCAGTAGTGCCAGTTACATATGTCCCCAGTAGTGCCAGTTACATATCATGTCCCCAGTAGTGCCAGCTACATATAATGTCCCCGGTATTGTCAGTTACATATGTCCCCAGTAGTGCCAGTTACATATCATGCCCCCAGTAGTTCCAATTACATATGTCCCCAGTAGTGCCAGTTACATATCATGTCCCTAGTAGTGCCAGTTACATATCATCCCCCCAGTAGTGCCAGTTACATATGTACCCAGTAGTGCTGTTACATATCATGTCCCCAGTAGTGCCAGTTATATATCATGCCCCCAGTAGTTCCAATTACATATGTCCCCAGTAGTGCCAGTTACATATCATGTCCCTAGTAGTGCCAGTTACATATCATGCCCCCAGTAGTGCCAGTTACATATGTACCCAGTAGTGCTGTTACATATCATGTCCACAGTAGTGCCAGTTATGTATCATGCCCCCAGTAGTGCCAGTTACATATGTCCCCAGTAATGCCACTTACATATCATGCCCCTAGTAGTGCCAGTTGCATATGTCCCAAGTAGTGCCAGTTACATATGTCCCCAGTAGTGCTGTTACAGATGTCCCCAGTAGTGCTGTTACAGATGTCCCGAGTAGGTTTTTATCAAGAAAATATTTTTTTCTTCACTTTCTGGAATGTATGGTTTTCGGAATAATTTGGATAACGGATATTTGGATAAGGGATACTCAACCTGTATTCTATATGATTTTTATTGTTCCTTACATTTGTGTAGTTTTGTATTAATTCTATTATTTCTATCTTTGCATTGCATATGTGCTCTTGTTTTACAGTTATATGTCTAGTTGGGCTGGGACTTGTAGTCTTCTTCTTCAGCTTCCTCTTGTCAATCTTCCGGTCAAAATATCATGGTTACCCATACAGGTATGTTTACTGTACATGTGAGTGATACTATCATTAAAATTGTGTTCCATTTATATTAAGATATAATTTTAAAACGTTAACTTTTCACAAGTCAATGAATTTTTTAAAGATAAAATGCTTCTAGATTATGGAGCAGGAATTGTGTGTTGTCATTCTTCCTTTAATTTCAATTATTTGTCATTATACGGTGTGCTGAAAACATCGGGCAGAGTTATCATTAATAAGCCTAGAAAGTGGCATGTAGCCTACTTTGTATGAGCCAAGGTACAGTAATTAAGTAAATGGAGGCAGAGATGTCTCTGAGTGAAGTCTGCCTGATGCGCATGCCATATGTAGTGTACTGTGAACTACACTAATTACAAAACAATAAGACAGAGAAAACATTAATGTACCATTTTGTCTTTGTCACATTTATTAAAATACAATACATTGCAATGAACGATGGAATAAATATGTCTGAATTTAATTGAAAACTAAGAATTTTTTTTTTTTACAAAAGCAATATGGTATTTAACCCTTTGTGTGCCAAATTGATTTGTGAAAAGAGGTTTAAAAAATGTCCATGCAAACATTTTCATTCATCATAATGGACCAGATGTATTAAGCTTCAAAACGTGATAAAACGGAGAGTGATAAACAGCCAGCCAATCAGCTAATAACTATCATGTTACATAGAAACATAGAATTTGACGGCAGATAAGAACCACTTGGCCCATCTAGTCTGCCCCTTTTTTTAAACGTTACCTCAAACCATATTTGATCCTTATTTTTTTGTAAGGATATCAATATGCTTATCCCAAGCATGTTTAAATTGTACTACTATATTTGCGTCTACCACATCTGATGGTAGGCTATTCCACTTATCTACTACTCTTTCTGTGAAAAAATGTCCTCGTGTTCTGTTGCTCCTCTTCCTGTGAAGAATGTCTCCCACCTGTACCTTGTTAAAACCCTTGATATATTTGAAAGTTTCTATCATGTCCCCCCTTTCCCTTCTCTGCTATAAAGTATACATATTAAGATCTTTTAGTCTTTCCTGGTACGTTTTGTGATGTAGGCCATGCACCATTTTAGTTGCTCTTAGTTACAGGCGGGGTTTGAAAATTAGGAGCTGATTGGCTGGTGGCACTTTATCACTTTTTGAAGCTTGATAAATTTGGCATAATGTAAAGGTTACCTAACATAGGAAATATAATCTTTTTTTTACAAAACATTTTTTATTTGAATTTATATATTAAATTCTGCCTTGAAAAAACTGCCAATAGTGAAACGCGCGTCGGCGTTCACATGTCCTTGTGTTAGGTCCTAAAAATTGTAATAATTGTGATGCTAGATCTGTAATAACCTGAAATTTTGCGTAGTGAAAGTGCAGTGACAGCACGCGACTGCACCCGCTTTGCCGGCTACATGTGCACACGCCGATCAGTGAGCGGCAATAGGAGTGTAAGCACAGTAGCAGCCCTGACAATGAGCTGAACCCGTGCGCTATACAAATATAAAAATAATAACCTGTAAATAAAATCCTGGGAGTGACAGCGCAGTGACAGCAAGCGACTGCACCCGCTCTGCCGGCTGTGCTGACAAAGCCGGAGTAGCGGATGATACAATCTTGTAAATTCTGTGCGGACAGTGCAACGCCAGCACAGATTTACCTTGCTGATAGTGTGTGCTTTAAGTCCATAAATAAATACTGTCAGTGATAAATGTACACGCCGATCAGTAAGCGGCAATAGGAGTGTAATTACAGGAGCAGCCCAATAAATGAGCTGAACCCGTGTGCTATATATTGAAATAACCTGTTATAACATAAAACCTTGGGTAGTGACGGGGCAGTAACAGCAAGCGACTGCACCCGCTCTGCCAACTGTGTAAAAAAGCCAGAGTAGCGAATGACACAGTCCTGTAAATGTAAATCTCAGCCTGGATAACGATCTGAACCGGTGTGCTATATAAAAATAACCTGCAATAACTGGCAACCTTGGGTAGTGACAGTGCAGTGTCAGCAAGCGACTGCACCCGCTCTGCCGACTATGTTAACAAAGCCGGAGTAGCGGACGTCACAGTCCTGTAAATTATTGTGAGAAAAGCACAGATTTACCTCACTAAACAGTGTGTCCTCTAAGCGCATAAAAGCGCATCAATGTATATGCTGGTCAGTGAGCAGCAATAGCTGTATAACCATAGCAGCAGCGTGGACAAGGAGCTGATCTCATACACTTGTGATACAGACTGTAGAAAACACTCATTCTTTATGAACTACTTCTCCTATATATAATCCCATATATGTGTGCATACTGTAAAACCAATTGGACGACACTTGGTACAATTGTATCAGCACCAACAGTAATCTAAAACCTATCTACCAATCTCAGGGAATAATCCATACAGATAAAAACTGCACATAAGGTGATACACACCAGCAGATATTGTATGGAATTTACAGGCTTAGAGGCATAAATTGCTTTCAAATGAAACATATAGACTGTTCAACCAGTAGCAATGAATCGAGATTGTGGCAGCACACTAAATAAACAGCTGAATCCGCATTAAAAACAAACCTTGTGAAACTGGTTGTTAACAACTGAACTTTGATAACTGTGGTACCCCATATATATCCTCCACATAGATTGTATAGCCAGCAGAATAATCACCAATATATGCTGGCAATATGTTAAATTAAAGATTACCAGTCTCCACAAGACATTTTTCAACCATACTAACAGTCGGCAATACCAGCCGGATAACTTAAAGCGTATAAATAAAATTACTGCTTACTCTGCAAGAGTGGATAGACAGTAGACATATTAAACAATCTATAGAAACCTTTGCTGCACAGAAAGTCCAAATCCATTGACAGATGGAAATGGGGCAGCAACAATAAGGTCCACAGTGTAATTTTGTATCTTTATTTCAAGTACAATCTCAGCACAATTATCTATGCTGAAGAAGCAACAAAGTATACCAACTTTAAAGTAGCAACAGTATGCACACACAGTGAGAAGTGAACTGTATAATCTCTGGAGAAAGATATCATTATCACTGGTTTAAAACCCGCTTGCCAAATTACAGCAAACATACATCCAATTAAAAATTGAACATAAGGTGGCACACACCAGCAGATAGTGTGTAAGATTCACATATCTGTTTATAATAGCGCACCAAGCCATACATATTGGCAGATATTGCGTATCGTGCAGCACACACCAAGAGATACCACCTGGGATCAGATTGATCTATATGATCACCTGTAAATCTCCTAAAAATTTAGGACTTACACTGAATCATTCTATACCACTCCCTATCTAACAGGTGGGACCCGCAAATACGTGAAGTGATACCTTAATAACGCTGAGAAGCGAACAATACAATAGCAGTATTACATTTGATGACGTATAGGGGTCCGTCTGTATGTGAAATTATATTCTTGATTGAGATATAGGTACAAGAAAGTGAGGATACCTCTTGAGATTTCCGGAGATCCGACAGACTTTACTGTACAATCAAGCCAAGAATTAGTGGTATATAGCACTAAGGGATCAATCGATTCACTGACAAAGCACTGAACTTGCAAAACAAGCTAAAAACAGAAGGAACCAGAATAGCATCACAAAGGGAGCAAAACTGTGAAGTATTAATAACGTGACAATTTAAATAAAATAAAAAATTTTCACAGAATACCTAAGAAACTCCCTAGTATATAAGGACGCGATATAACACATAAAAGGACACAGATCACAATTTAAGTGCAATTTATTTAATAACCTATAAAATTGAAAAGGTTTTTACACTTATATATACATATATGAAATATTTCACAGACTGGACAGTTTATTTTAAAATATATTCTAATAAAGATTAAAAACGATTTTAACTCATACACTTCTCTTAAAACTACTTTTGTGCGCCAACAAAAAAGACATTCTTCTCTGTCCTCTTTTTCATATATTAAATTCTGTATGAGCGATGCTGTCTCTCACAGAGATTTTGGCAGTCAAAGGGTTAATTATTAATTTATTTGTTCAATTAGCAAAAAAATAACATATTTTAGATAGTACAATTTATATAATGATTGAGAAATCTAAAGCAGAATTAAACCTTTCGTGAACACAGCATTGATTTAATCTCTTAGTGCAGTAGATGGTTGAGAGTAGGTTGTTTTTTGAGGGCCGCACTGTAGGAAACACCCCTATATTGTCCCACCGAGACTGGATATTGGGGTGCTAATTTTTGTTTGTAGCCAACATAACTTTTATTGCATAGTTGTGTTTGGACACATTCTATTGGTTTGAGGTGGTTGTAGGTGCTCCCTGAGTCTGAAAGATAGACTATTTGTGCAAGGAGAAAAGAAGGCTCTTTTTTTGGGGCACACTTATTTTTAGTTATTTTAGGGTTCTGGGATATGTTTTGGTAACGTGCTCTCAAAATAAAGTAAAATATAACTTTTATTAATATCCGTTTAAAAGGTCAATATTGATAATGAGCAAAAGATACACACAAACATCTGTATCTGTATCTTT
This sequence comes from Crinia signifera, assembly GCF_055691185.1. Lineage (NCBI taxonomy): Eukaryota > Metazoa > Chordata > Amphibia > Anura > Myobatrachidae > Crinia > Crinia signifera. The sequence goes on along the minus strand of NC_139217.1, from coordinate 89,898,413 downwards.
TGCCCATTATCAAAATTGACCTTTTAAACGGATATTAATAAAAGGGTACTTGTGTAGTTTCACGGCACCAGCATGGCGCCGTGCTACTTCCGGGTGTACGCACGGCACTAAATATGTCAAATAAACTAACTTAACTCCATGCCAACATGGATAGTTCATGCCTCCACTATCCATGTTGGAATGGAGTTGATTTTAAATAGCGTGGCGAGCGTAGCGAGCCACTGAGCCCGCAGCGTGGGCGAGCGAAGAGAGCCCCGCAAGGGGACTCAGACGCACGGCGCCATGCTGGCGCCGTGAAACTACACAAGTACCAATAAAAGTTATATTTTACTTTATTTTGAGAGCACGTTACCAAACATATCCCAGAACCCAGAAATAACTAAAAATAAGCCCCAAAAAGAATCTTCTTTTCTCCTTTCTCCTGGTTGCCAGTTCTAATGATAAATAGTGAAAGTGCGCTGTTTGCGTAATCTGGCATGCAGACCACCAGTAGTCACACGAGCAGAAACATTGAGTGCAGTGGAGTTCCGATTCTCTGCTGCAGCAGATGAAAACAACATTTATTATTCTTCTCACATGAACTATGTGCATCCAATTGAACAGTGTTAAACAGAACAGACAATTTCTAAAAATCAGAAATATGTAAGTGCAGGGAATGCCTTGGAAGAGAAAAGATTTCAATTTGCATTTACACGTGTCAAAGTACACAACTGCCATGCATAATTACACTTCATATTCAGGTTTACCGGTTTAAAGGCCTGTGCATAATTATTCTGATGGTTTTTACATGTAATTTAGGAATCTGAAAATTGGTTCTTTTGATGTTATGTTATCTTGAATTACTCTGATTATTGCTGTCGCCTCTGAGGCTTATTCACAGCACCAATAATGTCAAACTGATCCTAATTAAATAAACCTACCTGACAGTCTACTGTCATTAATAGGAAAACTATTTTTATATTTATATACCCTTTAAGGGGGTATTATACTAACAGTGTTGCATACCCATAGTTATCTTGAAAGGCAACCTAGAAAACTTGTTTTATTTATTTATTGTTTTATTAATTTTGCGTTTTAAATATAATAAATTAATGTGCAGTTATGTTCCTGTTGCTAAGGTTTATATAGTTTATCTTATGTTAAAAACTATGTATATGAATGCACCATAACCAGACGGGATAATCCTCTGCCAATAAAACACCTTGTGGTATGGGGCATGGGGTATGATGTATTTCAACTTGCATTACATTACCCTGAAATGGCCTTGTTTGGAGCAGCAAATATTCCCTTAGGTTAAAGCAATGCTTCTCACATCCAGTCCTCCGGACACAATGGGCCTTATTCTGGTTGGTGCGGCCGGGCCGTACGCGTACGTCCCGGGGTTTTTAATGATCTGCGCATGCGTACATTCCCTAATGCGCAGGCGCGAACACTCCACAACGCTTACGGACGGGTCTCTACGTGCGAAAAAACCTGTACGCGAGTGTACGGGCATTGGGGGCGGCATAGGGGCGTGATGAGGGGAGCGGCCGAAATAATGAGGGAAAATGGGCGTAAATATGGGCGTACACGGGGGTGTGCACCAAAAATGAGCGGTGCTACTACCGCACGATCGACTAAAGCACCGTTCATTTCGGACACAAAACAGGCGGCCGCCAACCGCCATCTCAAACCACCCCTACAGATACCGCATGCCAGCGTGCGCCTGGGTTTGCTAATTTATGCTGATTACTACCAAACACATACACCTGAATGTAATAACCAATGCTGCAGTCTATTAAGTCCAAACCATGATTTCACTACCTGCAAGCCACACACAGCACTCAAACACATTGGAAGCTTATCTTTCTATACTTCTCTACATTTAAAGGTTTGTTTAATTTAGGGTAAGAATCTTTGTAAGACCTGCTTATATATGCTTTCATAGACTTTACACAGTAGCACACTCAATCTACACAAGTCGACATGTGTCAACGTGTTCACTCTAATACAAACATAGGTTTTGTATTTATGATACAATAACATAAACCACATCTAACACCTACAAAGGATGTTTCAGCAATGTTTTAAGCCCATGCCCACTATTTTGCACATTAATTAATTCAATCAATTAATTAATTTTCATAATTATAGTTGAAAGGCAAGATTTGCAAGTCCATATATGTGAAGGGTATGTCAGCGTACACGGACGTACGCTCACTCTCACGAGCGGTGACATAAGCTGACTTTTCTATTGAAAACAATAGGGACCCGTCCGTGCAAGCTGGCGTACGCTCAGATAGCCGCAAGAAGTCGGTGGGAAGACGGCCGAGAGACGTCCGTAAACGGTGGTGTACGCTCAATTGTTGTTAGGGTTGCTGGGTGTCCTCGCCAACCCTGACTCCGTTGTCACCGAATGGAATTGGCGGATGCGTGCTTAGCTAGACTTCACCTCTAATAGCCGCGTTCGGCAGAGCCCGTTAGTCAGGCTCCGCCCCCGATGCCACCAGGTCTTACGGGTGACAACGCCGCCGCCAAGGCCAAGGATGAACAAGGGGGAAACTAACTGCGTACCCAGAGGCGAGGACCCGCTAGCCCCCGGAGGGGTGATGTGGAGATACCCCTACTAAGGAATAGTAATAACAAGATGCACGTACAGAGGTGTAACAATACACAGTGAAGCTGAAACAATAATAAAATGTATCGGGACCCGAAAGGGTAATGCCGAAGTACACGGGTGTAACAATACACAATATAGATGACACAATAATGACAATAAATCTGAACCCAAATCGGGAACTGCAAAAGCACACAGGTGTAACAATACACAATACAGCTGACACAATAAATGAAAAATAACTTCCAAGGCAAGGAGTAGACACCCCCACTTATCTGAAAGATGGTATGCAGCAGACAAGAGGATAATCCACCAGGCTGGAAGAATGAGGGGATGCAGGAAACCAAGGCTGGACACAACACCGACCGGAAAGGCAACCTGAGGCTGGACCAGGAACACTCTAGACAAGAAAGAGCTATAACCGGCACCAGATAGCCCCAGCCATGGGTTTAAATAAGGAGTGAAGCCAATAGCTGCCGGATGCTAATTGGCTACCCCAGCGGCCGTGCGTGACCCCTCCTCCTCCGTACAGCTGCCTGGCGTCCCCCGTCGCCTAGGCAAACGCTGAGGCCGAGGAGGAGGTGCCTGGACTCCGGCACATGCAGGAGCGTCCGGCGGGATTCGCGGCTTGGTGACGCGGCGGCGTCTCCTGATGACGCTGCGGCGCACCGAGGTGACGCGGCCGCGTCCATGTTGCTTAGCAACATGCTCAGCGTGCCGCACAGAGGCCGCCGGACTAGCGCTAGAGCTACCCGGCCGGCCTCTGACAGTACCCCCCCCCTTGAGGAGGGGTCAACGAACCCTTAAAGCCTGGTTTAAAAGGAAATTTCTTAAAGAATTCCGCCTTTAATCTGGGAGCATGAAGCAATCTTTCAGGCACCCAAGATCTCTCTTCATCCCCGAAGCCTTGCCAATGAACCAGAAACTTTAATTGACCCCGGGTGATCTTGGAATCCAGGACCCGTTCGACCAGAAACTCTTTATGGCCCTGGACCATGACTGGTTTACAAGTCTGACTGAAGTGGGAAGATGACGAGACAGGTTTGAAAAGAGAACAATGAAAGACATTATTGATTCTCAATGATCTGGGTAACTGTAATCTAAAAGCTACTGGATTGATTTGCTTGGAAATAAGGAATGGACCAATGAACTTAGGTCCTAGTTTAGGACATTTCTGGCGAATCTTGATATGACGAGTCGACAACCAGACCCTTTGACCCACCTTAAAAAAACATGGTCTCCTGTGTCTATCAAAAAAGACCTTAGACCGTGCTGAAGATTGTCTAAGAGCCAGGTGGACTTTCTTCCAAGCCTTTTTGAGAGAAGACACCGCAGTGGAGGGATAGCGAGACTTCTCCATAGGAATGTCGAAAGAATTACATTTGGGATGAAAACCGAAATTGCATAAAAAGGGCGAGCTCTTAGATGCCACATGGTAGGCGTTATTATAGGAAAATTCGGCCAAAGGTACCAGATCTGCCCAATTGGTCTGACATTTGGATACAAAGCAACGTAAATATTGCTCCAATGCCTGGTTGACTCTTTCAGTTTGACCATTGGACTGTGGATGATACCCGGAAGAGAGGCTGACCCGTATCCCCAGACTAGAGCAGAAACACCTCCAAAAACGGGCCACGAACTGGGAACCTCTGTCTGAAACTATGTCCAAAGGAAGACCATGAAGCCTAAAGATGTGAGTAATGAATAATTGGGCTAGCTCCCTGGCAGTGGGGAGTTTGTGCAAGGGAATAAAGTGTGCCATTTTGCTAAACCTATCGACAGTGACCCAAATGGTGGTAAAATGGGCAGATGAGGGAAGGTCAACAATAAAATCCATGGAAATATGGGACCATGGTCTTTCCGGAATGGACAGAGGAAGGAGTTGACCCACAGGAGATGATCGAGAAGACTTATGCTGAGCACAGATGAGGCAAGAGGAAATGAAATGAGATACGTCCTGCTTCATGGTGGGCCACCAGACTGCTCTGGACAAATGTTCAAGGGTCTTGGTGATTCCTAGGTGTCCAGTGACTTTACTGGAATGAAAATCTTTGAGGACCAATTCTCGCAGATTCTTGGGCACAAAAAGACGATCCTGCGGAGTGTTCCGGGGAGCCCAGGACTGAGAAGCAAGAATGCGAGATGCCAAATCTTGGGTCAACCCCGCAAAGATGACAGAAGACGGGACTATGGGAGTTTCATCGAGTAGGGTACTTTGAGTGGTCTGAAAACTACGGGAAAGCGCGTCTGCTTTCGTGTTCTTGGGACCAGGTCTGAAGGTGATGATAAATCGGAACCTGGTAAAAAACAAAGCCCACCGCGCTTGTCGCGGATTCAATCGTTTGGCCGACTCGATGTAGGCCAAGTTCTTATGGTCTGTGATTACTGTTATGACATGCTCTGCTCCTTCAAGCCAATGTCGCCACTCCTCAAAAGCCCACTTTATGGCCAAAAGCTCCCGATTACCCACATCATAATTCCTCTCAGCTGCAGAAAATTTGCGAGAAAAGTAGGCACACGGGTGGACTCTTTGATCATGTTCCCTCTTCTGAGAGAGGACAGCTCCGGCCCCAATATCCGAGGCATCTACCTCAACAAGGAACGGACTTCTGGGATCTGGATGATGAAGAATGGGAGCCGAACAGAAAGCCTTCTTTAACCTCTCAAATGATTCCAAGGCCTGCGGAGACCAGTTCTGGGGATCTGCCCCTTTACGGGTCAATTCGACAATGGGGCAACAATATCGGAAAAAGATCGAATGAATTTACGATAATAATTGGCGAATCCTAGGAACCTCTGAACCGCTTTAAGGTTTGAGGGGCGAGCCCAAGACAGGATGGCCTGGACCTTACATGGATCCATCGAGAAACCCTTGGGGGAGATAACATAGCCAAGAAAAGAGATCTGAGGAACTTCAAAATCACATTTTTCAAACTTGGCGTACAACTGGTTCTCCCGCAGCTTTTGGAGGACCATACGGACATGCTGCCGATGCTCAGAAAGGTTTTTAGAAAAAATTAAAATATCATCCAGATATACTACAGCAAATAACCCCAGGAACGGACGGAGCACCTCGTTGATGAAATCCTGAAAAACTGCGGGAGCATTGGCCAACCCAAAAGGCATTACCAGGTATTCATAGTGGCCAGAGTGGGTATTGAAGGCGGTCTTCCACTCGTCTCCCCGGCGAATTCTGATGAGGTTGTAAGCTCCCCTCAAATCAATCTTTGAAAAAATAACAGCCTCCCGAATTTGGTCAAATAAGACAGAAATGAGAGGCAACGGGTAAGAATTCTTTATGGTGATTTTGTTCAGGGCCCGGTAATCAATACAAGGGCGTAATGATCCGTCCTTCTTCTCCACAAAGAAAAACCCTGCGCCCACGGGAGACTTAGAAGGACGAATGAAGCCCTTTTCGAGACTCTCTTTGATATAAAGATCCATGGCCTGCGATTCCGGTCCCGAAAGAGCATACAGTCGTCCCTTGGGAAGTCTAGAGTTAGGGACGAGGTCGATAGCGCAGTCAAACGACCGATGAGGAGGCAATGTCTCGGCTTCCCTCTTAGAAAAGACATCAGAATAGTCTCTGTAGGGAAGGGGTATAGAAGTAGAGACAAGGTGAGTGGCCCGGAGAGGTAGCGAAAGACAATTATCGGTACAATAAGAACCCCACTTGGTTATCTCCCCTGAAGCCCAATCTATACAGGGACTATGTTCCCGTAACCAAGGTAACCCTAAGACTAATGGAGCCCAAGGACATTGAAAGAGATAAAAAGAGATCTCCTCCGAGTGAAGAGCTCCTACCGAGAGTCGTAAAAGGGGAGTGCGTGAGGTTATACTGCCATTAGAGAGCGGGAGGCCGTCCAGACCACAAACAGACAGGGTGCCCTCTAGGGGAATGGGGTCGAACCCTAGTGAGTTGACCAGGTGGACATCCATGAAGTTGCCGGCTGCGCCGCAATCCAAAAAGGCAGGAACCTCTAACACTCGGTTACCACAGGAAACAGTAACTTGAATCATGACCGAATCTACGGGGTTAAAACTGGATAGGCCTAAGTGAATCCCCCCGACATCACCTAGGCCCTGTCTTTTCCCGCCTTTAAAGGACAAACCACAGCACGGTGACCCTGACCACCACAATAGAGGCATAAGCCCTTGAGTCTCCTGCGGTTCTTTTCAGAGGTGGAAAGACGGGTTGCTCCTATCTGCATGGGCTCTTCTCCTGTACTCTCCAGGGAATCCCCAGAGGGAGAAGAGGGAGCACCCCCGACTCTCTCTCTCTTTGGCGTTCACGAAAGCGCCGGTCCACTCTGATAGACAACTGCATGATCTCATCAAGGGAAGCAGGAGTAGGGTAATGGACAAGGGCATCCTTGAGATATTCTGCCAAACCAATTCTAAACTGGCTACGCAATGCCGGGTCATTCCAGCCAGAGTCTATGGCCCATCTCCTAAAGTGAGTACAATACACCTCGGCCGTACCTTGGCCCTGCCGCAGTGCACGGAGATTAGCTTCGGCAGATGCGGCCCTATCCGGGTCATCATACAACAAACCCATTGCCTTAAAAAAGGAGCTTACCGAAGAGAGAGCCTCATCTCCGGCTGGTAGGCCGAATGCCCACGTCTGAGGATCCCCCTGGAGGAGAGAGATAATAATACCCACACGTTGGGTCTCAGAGCCAGAAGACCCCGGTCTGAGTTTAAAGTATAATTTACAGGCCTCCCTGAAATTATAAAAATGCAAACGATCCCCAGAGAAGCGATCTGGGAGACTAATCTTAGGCTCAGGGTTTCTTGCGGAGGATATGACCCCATGTACCTGTTCCTCCTGTGTGTTAACCCGGAGAGTGAGCTCCTGGAGTCTTTGAGTTAGGGTGTGCATCTGTCCTGCCAAGGCATGACTAGCGGCCTGTTGAGCAGGGTCCATGACTGACAACCGGAACCCCCAGAGTAATGTGTCTTTTGGCCGGTTATAATGTTAGGGTTGCTGGGTGTCCTCGCCAACCCTGACTCCGTTGTCACCGAATGGAATTGGCGGATGCGTGCTTAGCTAGACTTCACCTCTAATAGCCGCGTTCGGCAGAGCTTGTTAGTCAGGCTCCGCCCCCGATGCCACCAGGTCTTACGGGTGACAACGCCGCCGCCAAGGCCAAGGATGAACAAGGGGGAAACTAACTGCGTACCCAGAGGCGAGGACCCGCTAGCCCCCGGAGGGGTGATGTGGAGATACCCCTACTAAGGAATAGTAATAACAAGATGCACGTACAGAGGTGTAACAATACACAGTGAAGCTGAAACAATAATAAAATGTATCGGGACCCGAAAGGGTAATGCCGAAGTACACGGGTGTAACAATACACAATATAGATGACACAATAATGACAATAAATCTGAACCCAAATCGGGAACTGCAAAAGCACACAGGTGTAACAATACACAATACAGCTGACACAATAAATGAAAAATAACTTCCAAGGCAAGGAGTAGACACCCCCACTTATCTGAAAGATGGTATGCAGCAGACAAGAGGATAATCCACCAGGCTGGAAGAATGAGGGGATGCAGGAAACCAAGGCTGGACACAACACCGACCGGAAAGGCAACCTGAGGCTGGACCAGGAACACTCTAGACAAGAAAGAGCTATAACCGGCACCAGATAGCCCCAGCCATGGGTTTAAATAAGGAGTGAAGCCAATAGCTGCCGGATGCTAATTGGCTACCCCAGCGGCCGTGCGTGACCCCTCCTCCTCCGTACGGCTGCCTGGCGTCCCCCGTCGCCTAGGCAACCGCTGAGGCCGAGGAGGAGGAGGAGGTGCCTGGACTCCGGCACATGCTGGAGCGTCCGGCGGGATTCGCGGCTTGGTGACGCGGCGGCGTCTCCTGATGACGCTGCGGCGCACCGAGGTGACGCGGCCGCGTCCATGTTGCTTAGCAACATGCTCAGCGTGCCGCACAGAGGCCGCCGGACTAGCGCTAGAGCTACCCGGCCGGCCTCTGACAATTGTACGCCAGTTGTCGGAGTGTAAGGGCTGGCCCGTCCGTGTACGTTGGCGTACGCTCAATTGTACGCCACTCCCCTTTGCCGATGTTTCTGGCCGTACGAATGCGGCTGAGTTGTGGGTGGACTTAACCCCAACGGCCGCGTACGGATAGCGTACGTTAATAGCGAATATACGCACGTTTGGCCGCTACGATCAGAATAACCTCCAATAAGTGGGAAATTTACTAAGATGGGAGTTCTATTTCACATGGGATGTTGCTATGGTCAACCAAAGTCTACTTTTTATTTATTTAGCACCTTCTAGAAAATAATAGTATCTGATTGGTTGCCTAGGCACTTCCTGATCTTTGCAGCCACTGTTTACGCTACGGAACATACGTACTGTACCGTCCCTTCGTTGGCTTGCTTCACTCGTCACGTTTTGGGCTCGGTGGATCCCTTTGCTCGCCACAAATTTCCTAAAGGTGTGTACTGATGACTGGTTTTGAGAAGCACTGGGCTTAGAGCATCCAATGCGGGAGATCCCTAAAAGTATGGGTCATTGTGTCGACCCAATGTAGAACAACATGCATTGCGCCAACCAGTGAAGGTCAACAGGCCTTCGATCGACACCTGAAATAGTGCACAAAATAAATTTATACATAGCTTTGTTCAGGCGCTGATTGGTTCAAAATCTTGCAATCCTCCTATCAATTGTAATGTGATGGTACCATGTAAAAAAAAATTCTCAATATAGTGAAGTACAGTATGACAACACTTTAATACATAAAATCACCGATAAACCACACTTGGATTTCCAGTGCATACACTACACAGAAATAACAAACAGGTATTTCACACATTTCATTCCCTGTTATAAGCAGAATTTGCTAAAAATCTCCAAGGTGAGTATAAGGAGGTTAAGGTCACAATTACCGGATGAGGTAGAACTAGTATCAGCAGTTCTTAAATGCGTAAGTGAAATTGTCCCGGGGCAAATCACTCCCAGCGGTCTTCCACCCTCCGGCACTGCGACTTCAGGTCCTCCTGTCCACACACTCATAAATTACCAACGCGTTTCGACTATAATATTAGTCTTTTTTAAGGTCCAAAGTGAAGTATGTCCTCTCCCACCGTCGTGGGGCTTATAAAGGCTGTAGATCCTTTCATTAACGATTCCCGGTGTGTAATCCAGCAGGACTACATCCCCCAGACTCCTCTCTGCCGGAAGCGTCTTAGTTCCTGTCCCGGAACATCACTTCCGGTCGCGGTACTTCTATACGTCTTTTCAGACTATGTTAGACTACATTACCCATGATCCTCCGGACTGGTGGTACGACCTCACTATTACATAGTGATAGTCGCAACGCTGGCCGTCCTCTCGCATCTGTTGTCATGTTAACAGTATACTTTCCATTGTCCCGGCCAATCTATTTAGTACCTGAAATAGGTCAACTTGGCTAAGGTCGACAGGGTCGGAAGGTCACACGTATTCGGTCAACAATGGGAATGTCGACAGTCAAAAGGTCGACATGCGGTTTTCACTTTTTTTGGTCCCATGTCGACATGGACACCATCTATATGGACACCATGTAAATGTGCCACGTCCCCTCTCATCTTTATATAAAGCGGTACTGCAAATATATGCTAATGAGTTTCTGGGTTTTTGTACAGTGACGCGCTGCAGCTTGCACCCAAAGACACACTACAGTATGGTTACTGCAAATGTTTGTCATAACTAAGCTTACAACTGCATTCATAGACCATGAAATACTTGTTACACACCTGCTTTTAACTAGCCACTCCCCTTTACATCCCATAATCACTGCAATGTAGCATTTCATATGCAGATACACACAGAATATAGACATGAAGCATATCATTTTAATCAGCAGAAACTGATTTTGCAAATAATACACTTCGTAACAAAATTATTGTCACTATCGAGTCACACGGAGCACGTTTGTTATGTGTAACGTGATTTGTAGCGCATGGAGGATAGATGTATATAGTGACATTTATATCTATATATTGGGCATATAGAGAATATTTTTGAGCGTGACTAAGATAGTGACATGTTTTGCTTTCAGTGTATGCAAACTTTTTTGTTTAATGAACAATAGTATTAAAATATTGTATAAAATATCCTTCAGGCTATGTGTATATGGTGTACAGATGGAGCTGCGCTTATCTAGCTGGCTGGCGTGCCAGAATGACCTGTGTTATCACACCATTAGCCGAGACTGGGAAACACGAGCGTCTCACACGCACACACATCCTATTGCAACGAATGGGACGCACGAGCATCTCACACGCGCGCGTCCCATTCTTGGCGAGCCTTCACGAACTGCGCACCAAGATGGGACACTTTCCAGATGGATAAGCACGGCTCCATCTGTATATGAAAAACACGCAGTTCATGTTTACACTGGCATCACTTCCCCAAGACATCTCATTATGGTTTGCAAATACTTCTGGGCCCAAGCATTTTGGATATGAGAGACTCAACCTGTACTGTCACACCATACGCCCATACTGTATAGTGTTACAGTATAATGCCTTACACTACCCCAAAACACACAATAATACCACCACGCAGAAATCCCACATTCTTAATAATGGCACACGGTGTGTAAGGTTAGCAGTGAGTTCTCCTTACTGCATTGGCTGCCTTACTGGCTCTTCTCCACAGTCTCCCACTGTCTGCAAAGTGGTGGGCCGAGAACACTCTATAAGCTGGAAAACGTTCTAAAATACAAGTATAGGTACTTATGTAGTATCTGGGCTGCCGATTTTTTGATTGTATGCCTTAAGTTAAGGCATACAATCAGATGCGATGCGATGCGATATCGCATCGCATCGCATACGATGCGATGCGATGACCCGATTTTTCCATAGGATTCAATGTTAAAATGGACTGAGTCCATTTTAACATGGAATTCAATGGGAAAAAGGGGTCCTTTTCATACCCCTACTATCCAAGTGGGCATGGAGTTGGATATAAACCTGTGGCGAGCGTAGCGAGCCACCGAGCCCGAAGCGTGGCGAGCGAAGCGAGCCCCGCGAGGGGACGGTATTCTGCGTCCCCTCGCGGGGCTCGCTACGCTCGCCACGCTTCGGGCTCGGTGGCTCGCTACGCTCGCCACAGGTTTATATCCAACTCCATGCCCACTTGGATAGTAGGGGTATGAAAAGGACCCCTTTTTCCCATTGAATTCCATGTTAAAATGGACTCAGTCCATTTTAACATTGAATCCTATGGAAAAATCGGGTCCATCGCATCGCATCGCATGCGATATGGTCGGGTGCGATGCGATGCGATGGACCCGATTTCAAAATCGGCAGCCCAGTTACTACATAAGTACCCAAGTATATTCAAGCACTGTATCGAATACACTTGGGGGTGATTCTAGTTTAATCGCTTCCCTGTGTGTTCGCACAGGGGAGCGATCTTTAGAGACTGCACATAAGTATTTATAGAGGTGCAACCTCTTTATGCAGCAGGCATGGTGAATTTTGCAGCTTTGCAGGTCAACCTGAATAAGGGCTTTTATCTTGGAAAATAGTTTGTAGACTGTCCCTTACAATACACTGTGCTGTATTGAATTACTCTATTAAAGTAACAAAGTATACCATGATCAATTGGTCAAGACTGATGCGTAAGACATCCCTGATCTATAAAAATAGGGTGGTCTTTCTATTGGGTAAATTGGGTAGATCATTGTTGTGGATTGAAAGAATATATTGGAGTCTATTTACCCTAGCTCAGTGGTTCTCAAACACAGTGCACATTTTCCAGGTCACCCATCAGGTGCACAGGTACACATGCACTCCAACATCACAGTGTCAAAAATCGGTACAGGGGTGTGTGGCTATAGAGGGCGTGGTCACGTATATAGGGGGAGTGGCCAATTCCCCTCTTTACTATCCAATACTTATGGTGACAGGCTAGGGAGAGAAGGCTGGCCACAGGGGAAAGGACGAAGCTGCTAGAATAACGGAAATGGTTGCGAGCCCCAGGGTCAGAGCAGTTAGATACCGGCTGTTCCCTATGAATCTCCTGCTCACCGCTTCAACACAGCAGCCTCCGCCAGGCCCCGACGTCACCGGCTGAGGGGGGGAAAGTTGAACTGCACATACACAGGCACCGGCAGCAGCGTCTGGAAACTGCATGCGCGAATGCGGAAGGGTCCGCGGTTCTGCGTCATGACGCGTGGCCCGCTTCCCAGGACCCGCATTGCACCACTGGGAATGGGTGCACTTTGCAGAAGAGGTTAAAGGGCTGGATAAACAGATTATCTACCCGCTGGGGCCGATTGCCTGTCTCAACTGAAAAGTAGCTGCCTTAAACCACAAGAAAACGGTACAATCGGTACACTTTGTTTTAGCCGGTACAGACCGTTAAAAAACGGCACTGTACCGGCAAAATCGGTACAGTTGGAGGGTATGGGTACATTCATTACTTACTGACACATTTTAAAAGATCCACAGGTGGAGCTAATTATTTTACTTAGTTCTGTGAGGAGACCTGCAAAACATGCGCTGTGTAGGGTCTTGAGGACTTTGGGAACCTGTGCCCTAGCTGGACAGTTGCTGTGACTTTAGCCTCCTCTAAAGGCAAATTTAAAAATGTTAATATTTCTAAATGATAAAATAGTAAAATGTAGAAGGTTCTAAAATATACTTCACTTTTCTATTTATGCAAGAAGAACAGAGTTAATGTAATGAAAGCAATAATATTATTTGTGCTTGCTTACTATGATATAATTAATAACATTAATAATGCTGATGCATTAACAAATAATATATTCTGTTTTCTTTTTCAGTTTTTTAATTAAATGAAATATACCAGTATTCCCAAGATGTCACAATTTATACTGAAGACAAAGTATTCCTGCTGGTGTACATGGCGTATATATTAATTATTCTCACTTCATTTGCTGTTTGTTTACTTTATGTATTAGAGTTTAGTAATGTGGTGTAGTCAATTGTGTGCTTGTTTTTTATGAAAAAAGGAAACTAATTAGATATGGGCATAGGACAAGTTATTTATAATTTCTAGTAGCGAGTATTACCTAATTAAATGTCGTCTGTTGTATTTATTTTATTTAATGGGAATAAGTGTATATTTGTTGATTGTAAGTCAAAAACTATTTAAATAAATTAACATTTGAAACTCAATAGCAAATATTCATATTTCACAAATAAAATACCTGAAAACAAAATGTTCGTTATTTCCTGGACTGTGGGTCCGATTCAGCGATGGATGCAAACCCGATTTTTTTCACAGTTGAGAAATTATCACCTGCGCATGCATCTAAATCACACTGCGCATGAGCCGCTGTGGTCATGCGGTGGTAGTTGCAGACCAGATTTACCGGTTGCAGACCGAAGTGGCTGGTGGGAGTTTGAGGGAGGTAACAGGGTGTGGTGTCAAAAATGCAGATGTGTTGCGGTGTTTGAGGCTTTGACTTACATCCATGTGAAGCTACTACATCTCTGGTGTCTCACTTCCTGCTGCCATGCTGCCATACCATGAGCCTATTCAAATATTGATAATCAGCTGATCTATGATAGATCCAGGCAGCATTGGCATGTTTTAGCAATATTTCTGAGTACAAATTTGCAGCTATGAAAGCATTTGCATACATCTGGCTCTATATGTAAGGGGGCATACAGTATGTAATAGGATTCGGGTTTGCCGGAGATGTGGAATGCCGGACAGTGTCGGGTGTCTTTTTATACCGGCAATCAGTTAGAAGGCAAAACCAGGTCGCCGCTTTAAAAAACCTCTGAGATCAGCTGTCCAACAAACTCAGAACCTTTTAACCCCTTCCCGACATATGACGTACATTTACGTCATATGTCGGTTGCGGGGGAATCAAGCCAGCTCACGGAGTGAGCTGGCTTGAAAGAGAGCAGGTAATGGCTGTATATTACAGCCAGGTCCCTGCTCTCACGAGCGGCGAGTTTGCCGATCGTGGCCGTTTAACCCTTTAAGCAACGCGGGCAAAGCGACCGCAGTGCTTAAATAGCTGATCGGAGGGGGGGCGCCCCCCTCCGGCGCCGATCGGGGCCCCCCGCAGCGAGATCGGAGGGTGCCGATCGGTTGCCATGGTAGCCAGGGGTCTAATGTAGACCCCTGTGCTGGCCGTGTCTGCATACCTATCATATCCTGCCTGAGGCAGGATGTAATAGGAAGTGCATAAAATCACTACGTTCAGCCATAGAGCTCTATGGCTGAACCTAGTACAGGCGATCGCGCCCCCTAGTGGTCAAGTACACTAGGGGGCCTTGTAGTAAAAGTAAAAAAAAAAAAAAAAGTTTAACAATAAAAAAAAATAAAAAAATATTAAAAGTTCAAATCACCCCCCTTTCCCCATTTCCCAAATAAAAATAAATAAAAAATAAAAAAAATAAACATATTTGGTATCGCCGCGTTCCTAAAAGTCCGATCTATTAAAATATAACATTAGTTATCCCGCACGGTTAAAGGCGTAAACGGAAAATAATCCCCAACGCCAAAACTACGTTTTTTGGTCGCATCGCCTACCCAAAAAAAAAAAGCTAAAAGAGATCAGAAAGTCACCCATATCCCATAATGCAGTGGTTCCCAAACTGTGCGCCTAGGCTCCCTGGGGTGCCTCAGGACACTTGCAGGGGTGCCTCAGGTTGGTGATCCAAGACCAAGTCACATTATTTATGGTCAATTATTTATGAACAAAACCAGTTCTGGTGACTACCAATCATAAAATGTGTGTAGAAACAGAACCCTTTACCATATAACTGAACCTAAGGATCACATATAAACACAATTCATTTAAAATTCATTTAATTTGATTTTTTTTTCTACTTTTTTTGGCCTAGGGGCTCCGTAAAACAAAGCTCTTGTATTTAAGGGTGCCGTGATTCAAAAAAGATTGGGAACCCCTGCCATAATGGTATTAATTAAAAAGTACACTTCAGCCCGCAAAAAATGAGCCCTCACCCAGGTCCGTAGGTGGAAAAATAAAAAAGTTATAAGCCGCAGAACATGGCGACGCGACGCAAATTCGAAAAACCGTAACATTTTCTTTTTTTTTTTTTAGTGGTAAAATGTAACGAAAACTATATAAGTTTGGTATCACCGGAATCGTAACGACCCATAGAATAAAGATAACCCATCATTTTAAACGAACTATGAACTCCAAAAAAAACGTAACCAGCGCAAAATTGTGGAATTGCGTTTTTTTTTCTTTTTACCCCACATTGAATTATTTCCTGATTCCCCAGAATATTATACGGTATAGTAAATGGTACCATTAAAAAGTACAACTTGTCCCGCAAAAAAAAAGCCCTCATGTGTCTATATAGCCGGAAAATTTAAAAAGTTACGCTTATTTGAACGCAAGGAGGAAAAAAAAAAAAATTACCATAAAAGGCAATGTCGGGAAGGGGTTAAGTTTGCCCTTATATGCAACTGATAAGATTTTTACACTGTGGGACAGATGTATCAAGCTTCAAAAGTGATAAAGTGGAGAGTGATATAAACAACCAGCCAATCAGCTCCCATCTAGTCATTTTTCAAACCTAGCCAGTACCATGACAGTTAGGAGCTGATTGGCTGGCTCGTTATCACTCTTCACTCCACTATCACTTTTTGCAGCTTGATACATCTAGCCCTGTATCAGTGGAACTACAGTACACATATTCTATAGTTTCAGGCTAATACAATTTAGGAAAATCTTTTCTTTTTTCTCCTTACTTTGGAATTCTTGGAACTGTTAACGTTTTCTGTTTTGTTAATGTTTTAAACATGTTACTTTAAAATGTTAAACACTCTGAGAATGTGTATCAAATAGTAATGCAAAAATGGATAGGGCCCAGTATATTGTTTTATCATATTATTTATTTGTGTTTTCCCTTAATAAAAATACTGCATAATACAGTATGGTGTATTTTGTTTTGGTTGTTGTTGATAGTGATGAACGATTACAAGTGAGAAGAGCTGCAGTCGTAGATGGTAGCTGAGAAGGAGAGCCGTGATTGAAGTGCGAGAGAAGAGGGCAGTGAGAACAGCAGGGAAGAGGGCCCTTCCCCAGTCTAGAGGGAGGGGAAGACAGGTAGCAGGAGGCGCAGGCAAGGGGATGTGGTCATTAGGTCAGTCAAAAAGTGGACCACGTTTGGTCGAGATTCAAAAGGTTGACTCATGGAAAAAGTTGACATGCATTAGGTTGACACAAGCAAAAGGTCACAATTCTTTTTTTTTTTTTAAAGGAAATGTTCATACTTTGCCATGCCAGTATATATATGGAGGGGGAATATAATAGTGTGCCAAGCATAGTGAGCCACCGAGCGATGTGCAGGAGTACAGAAGGAGCCAGTATTGTTGGAGCAGCTCCCAGCACGACTATCGCCATGCAATGGCTCCGCCGTTTGACAAGAATGGGGGGCATGCGCACGAGACACTAGCGCGCCCCATTCTCGGCAATGGGGCGTACGAGCATGTGAGATGCACGCGCGTGTCCCCATCTCTGCCATCTGCCAGCTCCACCAGCTTTTTCGATATGGTGAGCTGGCGGACTGACAGAGAGAAATCCATCTGTATAAAGTTTAACATGCAAAAGGAGACACTTTCTTACTACCAGTGAGCTGCACATGCACATAAATAATGGGTTTATTTAGAAAACAATGATTAATAATTGAAATCATCAGTTATGTACATTACATTATGGGGGGGGGCATTCTGGTTCATTCGCCAAGGGGACCAATGTTGACAGTCTGCGCAGGCGCATAATCACTGATGCACATGTTTAGGTCTTCACTGCAGACACCCTTGGGGACTTGCATAGTCTCCGAGGTGTGTGTGTGTGTGTGTGTGTGGGGGGGGGGGGGGAGATGGGGGCATGAAGGAGGCTGGAAGGGTGTGTTAATTCCAACCGAAAATTCTGTCCTGCCACCCATGTCAATAGATGATGAAGGTAGCACTAGTTAGCTGCAGTCACCTCCCTTTTCTCCAGGTCCCAGCGGCTTCCTTTTCCGGCATCGGCATTTGTGAGGGGAAATTAGTACAAACACCTCTCCAGGACCACTTTAAGCCCTGGTTCTGCTTAATCTGTGGCCAATTCACTGCAACAAAAGTACTATTGTTCTGTGCCCAGTGGTGGAGTGTGGTGTACGGTGAGACAAATTGACAAAGGTCTGTGAAAATAGAAAAGTGCTTTGTGGCTCAACATGCCCAGACTATTGTTACATTTACTAATTTACTTTTTCAAGTTTGAAAATAAAAATGACTAATGTATTTTCCTTTTCCAAATAGTCTTATTTATTTTCTTAAAGGTAACGTTAAACAGTATACAACCAACTACATAAAGTTTATCATTTTAACAATTAAACAATATTCATAGGTCAACTGTTCAGCATTTCAACAACTATTCAACATATAATTAACAACATAAATTGCATAAATGTGTAAAATAGGAATGCCATTTAATACTTATAATTTATGACCAACCATGCGGCCAGCTGGTGTCTGTCTGGTGACCATCATGCTGTCATGATGCTGGGCCTACGAGCATCTTATAATAGAAGCTGTGGAGCAGGAGAGCTCAATCCGTCAGCGGCGAGGGAGCAGTGAAGAGCTCCTGAAGGCAGAAGAGAGCCGGAAGCGGTGAAGACGGCAACAGATCATTGAAGATTAAGCCAGAGCCTTGAGGATGGCGGCAGCCGGCAAGATATAGGGGCAGATGTATTAAGCCTGGAGAAGGAATAAACTGGAGATAAAGTGGAGATAAAGTGAAAGTAGATAAAGCACCAGCCAATCAGCTATGTTTGAAAATGTTGGGAGTTGATTGGCTGGTGCTTTATCTCCTTTCACTTTATCTCCACTTTATCTCCAGGTTATCTCTTCTCCAGGCTTAATACATCTGCCCCTAAGGCAGAAGACAGAATACTCCTACTCTGCTAAGGACAAGATATGAGGACAGCAGAGGAAAGCAAAAGAGCTCAAAGAAGCTGCCCGCTACCCCCACTCCCAACTAAATGGGAAGGCAGCCTTAGGCCACCTTCAGGTATGTGTAGCCTAGCCCTAGCCTCCCCCTAGACCACCAGGTGTTCAGGTGCTAGGCCTGTGGGGAATAATTCAGGCCCTCCCAGCCTGTGCCACGGTAGTCAAGCCCTCCCAGCCTGTGCCGCAGTAGTCAGGCCCTCCTGGCCTGTGCCCAGTTCAGGTCCTCCTAGGCCTGAGCCCAGTTTTAGGCCTCCTAGGCCTGTACTCCATTTCAGAATGGTCAGAGTAAGTATAGCTCTGTGTGGATTCAGTATGAAATCCCGGCGTCGGGATCCCGGCGTTCAAAATCCCGACCGCAGAAATCCCGACAAGGGTGGGACGTGGATCGCCGCCCCCCCTCTTGCGGGCCCCGTGCCTCGCTACGCTCGGCACGCTAATTTATTCTCCCTCCAGGGGTGTCGTGGACACCCACGGAGGGAGAAAGTGTCGGGATTCCGGCGTCGGGATTCTGAGCGCCGGGATCCCGACCGCTGGGATTTTAACTGCATCCCCTCTGTGTCTGTTCGACCCTGAGCGCTGGTCCGGTGGTTCGCATGCGGACGTGTGAACTCGAAAAATGACACCTCTGCCTGAGAGTGTATAGGTTATAATTGGGTGGCTGAGACTTTGTACAAAGGCACTTAGCCTTTGTTTATCGAGAGGGCCATCTGTAGTCTAAAGTTTGCTAATTTCTTCCCTAACAGTCACGATTCTCAACACCGTCTTATTCGTCCAAGAAGGGGACCAGGCCTTGTAGCTTAGGCTCATGTGGACTGATGAGTATCGCCCAACGGCGTGACACTATTTTCTCACCTTTACAGCTGCATGGGAAATCTTGCCAGTATAGCGAAATCTCATGCATGACATATGGATCCAGTCATAGGTGAGACACTGCGCATGAGGCTGATGCACTGTGGGGACCAGCAACAATCATCAGAGGGAGAGTTTTCACTCCCCCACTTTAGCATCCGAGTTGATAATACATCCTGACGCTGCTGCTGTATTATGTGTACGATACATGTGAGTATTATACATTTACTCCAGAGTCCCCATTTCTATCTTTGGAGAAGTTTTCCATAGCAACCAATTCTGTGTACTCAATGTCTTACTTCCACACAACATTGTAGTGCATGGCTTTTGCACGGAAAAGTCCTGATACCTCTTGATATTGTAAGCATAAATGTGAGTTTCTAATTGCTGCCTATAATACAATGGCTAAACTGGTATACACTGCATTGCATGCTTACCTACTTTGACCATTTTGTCTTCGGGAGATGCCAGAGAGGAGAAGTATGTGGGAGGCCATGCAGAGAAAATGGTGATTGGACCAAATTTGCATAGAGGCAGGGCTAAATGGTGAGATTAGCATAGATCATTACGTGGTGCCCACACTGCGGGACTGCTGGTAAGCTCCTTGTTCTTCCCCCTCCCTATGAAGTGGGCAAAATGTGGGTGGGGTTTGTGCACTCTTCCGGGGGTGCAGGGAACTACCCCAATATGTGTTAAATTGTCAGCACTATTTATGATATGTTGCTGGAATCTGATTATGGCATTCTGGAGTCATGGCCAAAGCATTTTAGAAGCAAAGCTTTAGTAAGGTACTTTAAATCTATCCACTGCTGTATATACAAATGAAAACAAGATTTGGAGTAGACTCCTAACAAACTTGAACTGAATATTATCCTTTATACACTCCAAAAAAAACAGATAAACCTATATCTCCTGCTAGGTACAAACACCTAAATCTTGAAATAGAAGATCTGCGCTGTATGAGTCTAAAGAAGAACACAACTGCTTAAGGGGAGAAAGTGCTTATCTGAAGCTACCTCAGACATCTATCATAGTTTTTGCTGGAGGCCCAAAGATTTGTGTACAGTTATACCCAGACAGTATATGAGAGGCACAGAGGCTTGCCAAGGTTGATAGTTTTCTGAAGGGTTTTGTCTGATATACTTTTTTATGTGACAGAAATGCAATATAACATCTACATCACTTTGTACTTGAGGAAATTTATATTTTTCATACATTCTCGATTTGTTAAAAAGTTTAAGTGGCATTGAATTAGGGTCCAGTTTCAGAGATATAGGGAAGGGGGATAAAGATGAAATGGACACAGACACACGGAGGAGGGAAATAGGATGGAGCTTTTCTGAGGATGACCGGATTCATGATACAGTTGAGCCTGGCACGTAGCAGAAGGAAAAAGACAAAGACAGGCATCTACAGCATTTACCTTACCTCCATACTGTACTTACTATGTGGAACCAATATACAGGTCTGGAATCTGCTTATGGGACCCATGATCCACAGAAGCTGTTTGGACCTCTCATGTTTGTGTTAATTGTGGTGGCTATTTATCTGCATGGTATGAGATTGCCAGGGACTATTTGCATAAAGGGCACGCTAAAGTATTGCCTTTGGTGCTGTGCATGCACTGGCCCCCTGCTTCTATTGACTGCTTCGGGAGAGTTTTCCAGTAGTTTGTTAAAATGTAGCTTAACGTATCTGTATTTTTCACGTGACAAGTTATGGTTTGATTTGGAGCATGGTGGATTTGAGAGTTGCAATTTGTCAATTGAAATAAAATGCTCACAACTGCTGGATCATCAGAGCAACAGAAAAGGCATGTGAGTCATGTGACCTCTTCCTTAATTCCACTCAGTCATCTATGTTTTCACCCACAGTTCCTCCCGAATGTCAGTGATGCCAGCAGGGCCCTCTGTCCCTCTATGTTTCTGCAGAATAACTTGATACATTTGGAAAATTGTGAACTTGGCTATAACAGTCACATGTTCAACTATGTAGCATACAATAAAACTTATTTTGTGTTTCATCCGGTTTGCACATAGCTATCGAACCCTTGTGTGTTCGGTTTTAGTATCTCAGCCATGTTTTGGATCTGGATCTGTTCCAAAACACCACTATTTTCATGATTCGTGTTTTGAATCTGGATTTTTTTTTTTTAAAAAGCATAAAAAATGCTAAAAAACGCAGAATTTTGCATTTTTTTCTCCTACGCTATATATAGCCTTAATTTCCACTAATTTCCAGTCTATCCTGAATACCACACACCTCACAGTGTTGTTTTTAGGCCTAATGGTTGCATCAAGGTAGCTGGATGACTATGCTAAGTGACACAAGTGGGTGGCACAAACATGTGGCCCATCTAGGAGTGGCATTGCAGCGGCAGACAGGATGGCAGGTTGAAAAACTAGGCCCCAAAAGAGCACATAATGCCAAAAAAAGAGGTGCAAGATGGAATTGTCCTTGGGCAGGTTCAGGAGGGTTTGCTGGCCCTCCAGTTTTCGGTAGGCAGTGGCAGAATGGCGAAAGTGATGACAGCTTAACTCTCTTACATTTTCTAGTGAGGGGGAGTGGCAGGGCTTAGATCATCATGTGAAGCTGAACCACTAGTCATGAACATAGGCCAGGGCCTTAGACATTCCTTGCCACTCTGTGCAGTAAAGGGCATATTGGCAAGCTTATGTTTCTCCTCAAACTATTTACATTTATTTCTTTGTTCGCATTAATGAACTTTGGCATTTTGGATTTTACATGCCCAATACAATGACATTAGGCATCGGCCTTGACTGACGACGTTGATGCCAATTAATGACTAGTGGCAGCAGCTTCAGCACTAGGAGGAAGTGGTTCTTATTCTTTCACTATTTTATCCTCCAAATTTTGGTTCTCCATTTTCTTGATGGAGCATCACTGGACTGGAATTATACAGCAGTATTGCTGGACTGGAATTATACAGCAGTATTGCTGGACTGGGCTTTAATGGTAGTACCAATGGACTTTATCAACAGTACCACTGGACTGAATTTATGCACCAGTATCACTGAACTGGAATTATACAGCAGAATCACTGGACTGGACTTTAATGGCAGTACCACTAGACTGGACTTATGCAGCAATATCACTGGACTGGACTTTCACTGCAGTATCACTGGACTTTAAGGGCAGTATCACTGGACTTTAACAGCAGTCCCATTGGACTATAACCGCAGTACCAATGGACTTTAATGGCAGTACCACTAGACTGGACTTATGCAGCAGTATCACTAGACTGGACTTTAACTGCAGTACCACTGGACTGGACTTATGCAGCAGTATCACTGGACTGGACTTTAACTGCAGTATCACTGGACTTTAACAGCAGTACCACTGCAATATATTTTTCAAATCATACATTTTATGCCTTGAAAAAGATATTGCCTAACATTGAAACTGGTCAGCTGTAGACAGCAGAGGCGGATCTTCATGACCCTATCCATACAAAAGCAACCCAGGGACACTTGTTTGCCTTTTAACAACATGCTTATTTTGTCTATGTTTATTGTGGAAAAAATGTTATGGTGAGAGTCCTCTGATACATACAGTACCTGCTTTTATTTGTTTTATGTGATTTTTTTTATGCAATCAATTTTTATTGAAAATATTAAAGTACAAAAACAGAGTGCCATACACATGTGACAAGCATCAATACAGTGTACAATCAAAAAGAAAGGGTAAGTCAAGAAAACAGCAATAAAGACATTTGAACAATTACTGCCTGTTATTAAGTACAATAATTTATATAAAGGCACACCTAGGTGACATTACAGGTACACAAAATAATTGTCTTTACGTTGAATGTTTTATGTGATTTTATTAAAAACTTTATTACACCATTAAGTTTTACACCCTATGCTTTTATTGAGCGGTTGGAATTCAAGGAGGAGAAAGCATAAGCCCAAGGTGATGTAAAAGTCCCCCAATAAGCGTTTATGTCTACTATGCTGGTAGACCTACAGTATTATTGTGGTATGAGTTTTATCACTATGAACTATTCTTACAACAAAAGGTGTTACAGTGTTACAATATTGTGTTCTAGTTTCTTTCTTTCTGAGTTTTCCCATCTTGAAAGAAAAACTTTCTGAGAAGAAAAAGAGTCCAATAGATAAAGCACCCAGGAGACCTTCTGATATTTGTTGGGGTAGGGAAAATGATCCGAGGTCAGGGTTTCAAGCAAGAATCACAATTTTCAGACAAATTAATTAACTAGGACAGTTGTGCATCCACCAGGTACGACACTAATATACTGGAATATAGGTGACTGAGTACTTTACAGTGCTCAGGGCCATTTTAAGTAGAGCAGTCACTGATGACATTGGTGGTTGTCTGACTGCTATGGAGAAGCTGCCCAGCATGCTGGGGACTGGACACACCATCAAAGTTGCCATACCCTTATGTGGGCAACTGACTCCGGATCTCATGTACAGTATGTCAATGTGTTTTATGGTGTCCTAATTGTAAGACACTTGAAACACTGCATAAGTTGCAAGAAAATGCATATAAATAAACATACAACTCTATTTAAACGTTTACAGTGTTACCAGCGCAAGATAAAGCCCTAAAGTTGGATTGTGCATTTTTGTTCTCCTTGATTATCATACATTGTAATTTTTGGGTGATTTTTGCTGTTGTGCCCACTAGAATACTTTCTTGTCATCTAGATACTCCGTGAGTAAACTGGTAAGATGACACCTGCACTTCAAAGATTTTCAATCTACTGAGGAAAGCAATCTGAAAGGTGTCAGCTGCTCTACCTGGTGGGCTCTTTCCGGCATCATTAGCTAGGAGTACTGGGCTGATGGACTTGTGCAGCAACAGGGCTAGTTATTACTGGGCATGAAGTAGCACGTCTGTCCTTGCAATTATGTATTATATTTTTTTTCTTTTGTAGTCCCACTGTATAGCCAATGTTAAAATAATTACACACATACACCCAGACCAGTAGAGTTTTATTTAGAGCTGGTTTCTTAAACATGGGGACTCACACCATTTTTTATTTTTATTTTTATACTCTTTTGGACAGAACCATGCACAGATCTCACTGATCTGTATATGGTTCTGTCAAAATTTGCCAGCCTGGACCTGGTCTATTTTTCTTGCAATTTTAGGTAATGTTTACAGTGCGATTTTTAAAATCATACCCTAAACGTTACCAAAAAATTAGCAATTTGTGATCTGCATATTTTTTAATGGGAAAACATCTAGATGCGATTTGTAATGTGCGCTTTTTTGGACACAGCAAATGCCTTGAGACATGCCTTGAGAAAGACCCGTTTGGTTCAAGGGTCGAAACGCGTTGGTGGAGTACTGTTGGCAGCATCCCAGACAGAGGAGGACTTTAGGGACAACCGGAGGAAGTGTCTGACCCCCAGCCCTGTTACCCGGGACCGGACTGGTGATTATTTGACTGAACACTTGTGAACTGATTAACACCCAGTTCTGATCCACCTCTTGGTAATTCGTACCTATCCTCCCTCCTAGTCTGGATTTTATTATTGTTCATGTATTGTATTGTACTGTTTTTTATGTGTACATGTTAATTAAACAGGCTTCACTATCATAAGCCCTTTTCTGTTTGCATGTACTGAAGCACCTCACCCATCAGAGGAATTTTACTGGATACAGGTGGAACATCAATCATATGGAAGTATTTTTTGCTGATTCCCCCTACTGCACTTTGTGTTAGACCCACTCACTCTGGGGTTTTGGGCGCTGTTTGAAATTGGTATACCCTCTCTTGCTGTCCTTGCAATTATGTATTATATTTTTTTTCTTTTGTAGTCCCACTGTATAGCCAATGTTAAAATAATTACACACATACACCCAGACCAGTAGAGTTTTATTTAGAGCTGGTTTCTTAAACATGGGGACTCACACCATTTTTTATTTTTATTTTTATACTCTTTTGGACAGAACCATGCACAGATCTCACTGATCTGTATATGGTTCTGTCAAAATTTGCCAGCCTGGACCTGGTCTATTTTTCTTGCAATTTTAGGTAATGTTTACAGTGCGATTTTTAAAATCACACCCTAAACGTTACCAAAAAATTAGCAATTTGTGATCTGCATATTTTTTAATGGGAAAACATCTAGATGCGATTTGTAATGTGCGCTTTTTTGGACACAGCAAAACGTGCACATTTTACCGCAATTCACACACTACTACATGTGTGATATTCGGAAAACGTACGATTTTGGAAGTTTTTGACCAAAAAAATCGCACATTACAAAAAAATCGCACCTAATAACATTTGGCCTTATGTGTCTAATCGAAAATATTCCCTTTTTTTATTCATAGTAATAATAATAATAATAATAATTATTATTATTATTATTATTGTACATTTTATTGAATTATATCAAGAAACATACACAAAAAACAGTACGAGAGAAATATATAGAATATAATGACAAAATAAAAGCATGTACTGTAGATCAAATAACATGGTGTGAGAGCAGTTGACTTTATTCACTATGAGATGAACCTACAGTATATAAATATGAATATAAAATAAGGGGGAAAACCTTGTGCAGAAACCATGCATGTGTTATACAGTATGTATCAAAAACCTACCAACATATTTTGGATAATAGGGTTTGATATTAAAAATATGAAAAAACAAATTTACTTATCGATTAGAACTTAACAAAAACATATACTGTAAAGGTGGGCGGAGGGAATGGGAAAAAAAATCTGGACAGGAATAGGTAGGAATACAGAAGGGTGGGAGACGTAGAATTATTAGAGAATAGGTTTGGGGCAAAAGAGAAAGAAGAGATAAAAGTGCAAATTAAATTAGGGAAATGGGTGAGAAGAGATTAAGGTAGTAGGGAGCAACATAAAAAAATGTTCAAAATGCAAAGAGCTTAAATTCAAAAACCAGGAATGGTCTCATTTTGGGACATGTAGCAAGGAGACCAAACTACCTAAAACTTGAGCACTGTGTTGTTCTGAAGGCTGGATATATACTCCATTTTTTCCTATAAGCCTACGGCCGGTTTCACACACTCCGGCTCCTGCCGGTCATTGAAATCCCGCACGGCCAGGGAGCCGTGCCGCACACATTAGTTGTGAATGGACACTATTGTGTCCATTCACACGGGACGGCCGCACGGCTGCAGCCGGATCCCACCACTGGAAGAGACGGCTGCCGGGCTGTGGCCATCCCCTCCATGATAAACTACTGTTTGCGGCACGGCTCCCTGGCCGTGCGGGATTTCACCGTCCGTTAGGAGCCGGAGTGTGTGAAACCAGCCATATACTATTTAGCAAAAGTAGAAGGGACATGCGGATTCCAGGCTTTAGCTTATAGATGTCGAGCAACATTTGCAATGTTATGGACCAGTTTGGAAACAGGTTTAGGTTCCATGCAGACTGGGGCATATAAGAGTATATTGCCTGGAGAAAGTGACAAATGAACAGTTGAAACCGAGCAGAGGGAAAATACTCATTAGTTGATAGGTCTGCTGTGGTCTTTCGATGCTTACAGTATCGCCATTGAATTATTACCATTGTTGGAGAAATGTATTATATTATGTATATGTACTACATTATGTACTCTGTTGTTTGTAATTTTTTTTTAATATTAACTTTTTATTAAAGCATTGCATTGCAAGTAAACAATTAAATTTGACTGTGTAGTACAATAACATTTTGTCAGTGGAAAGACAATATTGACAAAGTTTGATAAATACTGTATATAATGAGAGTCACTGTTTGTTAAACATTCCAGTTTTGATTATGCAATCACAATAAAATAGAATGGAAATAAAATACATTAAATATACTTAAATAAGAATGACTGGTCTATTATTTCTGACAAGTCATACACCTATTCAGGGTGTTGTTTGTAATTTAAGTTACTTCTTTTTCTTTGTATGAAAAAAACTAAAATAATAATAATAAAGAGAGATATGATAAATAAAGAAACCGAGCAGAGGAGCAATTGGACAATTGACCAAAAAGGTATATCCAGTGACAGGACCACCATATGTGACATTGATCAGACACATTGGGGAAGATCCTGTGTAGTAGCTCAGGAACAATGTTCTACCTAGTATAAACCTTATAGGCAGGGCTATTTTTCAGCAGGCTCCAGCAGGAACTGAGGCCCTTATTCTAGTTCACTCTTTCTGACAAGATATTTCTTAGATGGACAAAACCATGTGCACTGCAGGTGAGGCAGGTGTTACTTGTGCAGAGATAATTAGATTTGGTTGGGGTTTTACACCTGCCTCACCTGCAGTGCACATGGTTTTGTCCATCTAAGAAATATTTTGTCAGAAAGAGTGAACTAGAATAAGGACCTCAGTTCCTGCTGGAGCCTGCTGAAAAATATCCCTGCTTATAGGCATGTTCTTTATTGACACACTGATAGAACAGTTTGATATTACAGTCCTAATCTCTTCTAATGAATCATCTCCAAGTGGGCATCCAAGGTAGGTAACCTCCCCTTCAAACCATCACTTTTTAATAATTTACAGTTATTTGTTACTGTATATACAAATACACTTCATCACACATGCATCACGTTTCACAACTGAGCACCATTTATTCATTTACTTGTCACCATATTCACACTTTATTATGAAAACTATTGTTGTCATTATTTTTATCATGGTTATTGCATTGTGTAAGCGATTTAATATAATTTCAACGAAGAGTTATGGATAATCCATAAGACTAATCTTCAATATAGTTACAATACATTAAGGGGCAATTATGTGAAACCCGTTTTGGTGACCAACTCTGATACTGCGAACAGAGGGGACCAATGTACAAACGGTGCTGATAAAAATTAAAGGTTTAATAACCATATTTATATAATACATTATACTTCATGCCGGTTCCAGGGCTGGGGCTAAAGATCAATTCATGGACCAACTTCCGGGTACAGAGCTACGAGCAACATGATTGGTCACCAGAAGATCACATGTGAGATCACATGACCATACACATGATGCGGACGTCAGTAAGACGCCGGAGGAACATGAAACGTCATTGATCTCACAGACCACGTGGTGCGGGATGCGGATCACCTGGTACGGTGACGCCGACCACGTGACGCAGATACCCGGTCACGTGGTCTGATAGGGAAGTGGGGACAGCATACACGTCACATTAAGAAGGAGGGCCACTGATACAGATACAGAGCTGCGATTGGATCACATATACATGTGACACCAGCGCAGGCTCTGCATTGGTGGGAGATATAGATAAATAACGATCAGCTGAGACAAACAGGTTGGCCTTGAAAAAGCTGAAAGTCAGCGAAACGCTTGCGTTGGCTAAACACCTACTATCTGATATGCCTGTTAGCCTAAAATGTTAAATTTGTTAAATTTGTGATGTCAGTGTATTAGGGCGCCACCAGTCCACCTAGGTGCTGATAAATAGCACCAGAGGTGAAGCAGGTAGAAACCACCTTACAGGTGTGTTTGGGCTACTGCTTTGAGTAAATAGGGGATAATTCAAATCCCATCTCTCAATACAATATACCCACCTGGGCACTCTAAATACATCATGAGTAACCCAAGACACTGTGAAACTTATACTGTTTAAAAACCTTTTGATATTTGGTTTTTGTGCTATAAAAACATGTTAAATGAGAGACCACAATAAAATTTCTTTCTATACTCCTTCCTTGTGACCCCCAACGGAACCAGCAAACCATTATAAAAAACTGAGTCGGATTAAAATCTTACTTATTTTGGTTAACCACCAGTAGGTGGCACCAAAGGACAAATATTGAGACGATCACACTCAAGTATTATATTGAGAACTGTTATGGTTAACCACCAGTAGGTGGCACCGAGCTTCTGTCCACCAATCAAGGTGTAAGACAGAGAACAGTCTCCCTTTAATCAATATTTTTGTGATTCAATCTCTGTGCAAAATGATGGATTATTAATGGGTGGTCTATAGAAGTGAAAGCATAAGAAATTCTCCTTCACCAATAATAGCCAAAAACTTAATCAAATAAGGGTATAACTCTTGGTGTACAACACTACATCATGGGCTAAAATTTAACAGGTCATTTTCGGATAGGATTCAAGTGTAATTTTAAAGACACATTTCCTATCTTTGAGCACATAGTGTGTATATGTTTGTATGTCCCAATTTTAACCTCTATTTTTTCGCTGCATTCCCAAATAAATTCATTGTGGGATTATTAACGATAAAAAATTAAAAGTTATGTTTTATGACTCTACTTTTTCAGTGCGTTCCCCCTAAAGCAGTCTCTTTTTCTTCTCCTGTTCGAAAGTCATACACCTATTCAGAGTGTTGTTTGTAATTTTAGTTACTTCTTTTTCTTTGTATGAAAAAAACTAAAATAATAATAATAAAGAGAGATATGATAAATAAAGAAACCGAGCAGAGGAGCAATTGGACAATTGACCAAAAAGGTATATCCAGTGACAGGACCACCATATGTGACATTGATCAGACACATTGGGGAAGATCCTGTGTAGTAGCTCAGGAACAATGTTCTACCTAGTATAAACCTTATAGGCAGGGCTATTTTTCAGCAGGCTCCAGCAGGAACTGAGGCCCTTATTCTAGTTCACTCTTTCTGACAAGATATTTCGGTACTTGTTTCCTAGAACGGCCACAATCGTGAGGGATCGTGGCTCTTAATTAAGGGACACGATCCTCCCGATGTGGCCGATTTTTTACTAATTTTTCACTTTGATTGACAGAAATCGGGTCAATCGGTCGGTCGCGACCAATTAAAATCGGCCGCGATGCGACCGACCGATTGACCCGATTTTTCCATAGACTTCAATGTTAAAAAATCTTTTAACATTGAAATCGGTCGGTCTTGTGCCATTATAATGGCACAAGATGAGATGGACTTGATTAAGTCCATCTCACATAGGGAAAAATGATAAAAAAGGTGAAATGGGTCAATAGGACCCATTTCACATTTTTTATGTGCCCGCCATGACCCCACGATAGACGTGAACCCGAAGCGTGGCGAGCGCAGCGAGCCCGCGAGGGGCGGCGGTACGCGTCCTCCGACCTTTTCATTCCCCTACTATCCACTAGGGCGTGGAGTGAGAATATAATAGTGTGGCGAGCGCAGCGAGCCACCGAGCCCGAAGCGTGGCGAGCGCAGCGAGCCCCGCGAGGGGACGCGTATACCTGTGAAGTTATACGCGTCCCCTCGCGGGGCTCGCTGCGCTCGCCACGCTTCGGGCTCGGTGGCTCGCTGCGCTCGCCACACTATTATATTCTCACTCCACGCCCTAGTGGATAGTAGGGGAATGAAAAGGTCGGAGGACGCGTACCGCCGCCCCTCGCGGGCTCGCTGCGCTCGCCACGCTTCGGGTTCACGTCTATCGTGGGGTCTAGCCCACTTACTAACATTTGGGGGGGCAATTCCAAAAAATCGGGTGAAAAAAAATAAAAAATCGGGTGAAAAATCGGTCGATCGCATCGCATGCGACCAAATCGCATGCGATGCGACCGACCGATTTTTTATCTTCCGACCACAACGATCTAAATCGTTGTGGCCGTTCTAGGAAACAAGTACCGATATTTCTTAGATGGACAAAACCATGTGCACTGCAGGTGAGGCAGGTGTTACTTGTGCAGAGATAATTAGATTTGGTTGGGGTTTTACACCTGCCTCACCTGCAGTGCACATGGTTTTGTCCATCTAAGAAATATTTTGTCAGAAAGAGTGAACTAGAATAAGGGCCTCAGTTCCTGCTGGAGCCTGCTGAAAAATATCCCTGCTTATAGGCATGTTCTTTATTGACACACTGATAGAACAGTTTGATATTACAGTCCTAATCTCTTCTAATGAATCATCTCCAAGTGGGCATCCAAGGTAGAATTGAAATGCTATTTTGTGAGTGGCTAGGGGAGAACTATGCCAAAAATAAAATGGAATGATAAAGGTTGGAAATTATCCCCCTATCCATAGGCCGGTATACACAGAGCTTTTCAAATTGGGTGGGAGTACAAAGTGAATGAGCAGTAGATATAAAAGAGCTGACAAAGTGCTGAATTTAAAGTTACAGATAAAATAGGACTGAGGCTACTAACATTTGGACTGTATTTCTGCAAAGGAATTAAATTTACCCAAGATATGTCGAAATCGGGTGATACCAGCATCTGTCCACGTCGAGGCCATGTGGGAGGACTGAGCAGGAGGAAACAAGGGATAATAGCATAAAGAGGTTTAAGGGGAAGGATAGTGGGGTACTTGTGGATTATCACGGCTGCCATCGCATGCCATATATAGTGGCATGCGATGGGATGCGATTTTTGCCGGTTTTTAACGTTTTTGACAAAATCGCATGCGATTTTTAACAGAAAAGCATCCAAATGTATTGAAATTAGTATGACACATGTTCAATGGCCCCCAAATGGCATTTTTGAGGCTGTACCACCCCCACTATCAACGCGAACCCGAAGCGTGGCGAGCGCAGCGAGCCCGCGAGGGGCGGCGGTACGTGTCCTACGACCTTTTCATACCCCCACTATCCACGTCGGCGTGGATTCGAGAATAGAAAGTGTGGCGAGCGCAGCGAGCCACTGAGCCCGAATCGTGGCGAGCGCAGTGAGCCCCGCGAGGGGATGCGGACACCTGTGAAGCCCGCTAGGGGACGCGGATACCTGTGAAGGTATCCGCGTCCACTCGCCACGCTTCGGGCTCGCTGCGCTCGCCACACTTTCTATTCTCAACTCCACGCCGACGTGGATAGCGGGGGTATGAAAAGGTCGTAGGACGCGTACTGCCGCCCCTCGCGGGCTCCCTGCGCTCGCCACGCTTCGGGTTCGCGTTGATAGTGGGGGTGGTACAGCCTCAAAAATGCCATTTGGGGGCCATTGAACACGTTTCATACTAATTTCAATACATTTGGATGCTTTTCTGTTAAAAATCGCATGCGATGCGATTTTTTCATGTACGATGCCCATCGTGGGAGCCGTGATACTCCACAAGTACCGGTAGTGGGATAAGGCATACTTCTTATTTAGTATATCTCATGTAGTGAGAGTGAGTGAAATAGTAGGAACTAAGGACCTTATTCTGGTTCGGGCAGCCAAACGAGCATACGTTCCGTATCACTGTACATTTCCCATACGCGGACGTTGAGCGAAAGTCCACCCACAAAACATCCGCATACGGACGGCCACAAACACAGACAAAGGGGAGTGGCGTACAATTGAGCATACGCCACCGTACACGGACGGATCTCCTCCTAGACACCGACAACTGGCGTACAACAGAGCGTACGCCACCGTATACGGACGGCTTTCGTCCGTTTTCACACCGACATCTTACAGCTATCTGAGCGTTCGTCACCTTGTACGGACGGGTCTCGCCTGTTTCCAATGGAAAACTCAGCGTATGTCACCGATCGTGAGAGTGAGCGTACGTCTGTGCATGCTGGCATACCCTTCACATATATAGCCCTCATAATCTAGCCTTTCAACTATGATTAAGACAATTAAATGATTTATTGTAATTGTTATTCAATTATTGTTTTCTATTACCTCTATTGTCTACCTTTACCTTTAAAGTATATGAAAACACTTAATGAATATGTATAAATGGTTACAAAAATAACTACCTTGGCATGTATAAGCAGGTCTTAAAATGATTCTTAACTTAAATGAAACCAACCTTTACATGTAGAGAAGTGTAGAAATATATGCTTCCAATGTGTTTGAGTGCTGTGTGTGGCTTGCAGGTAGTGAAATAATGGTTTTCACTTAATAGGCTGCAGCATTGCTTATTACATTCAGGTGTATGTGTTTGAGTAGTAATCAGCGTTAATTAGCAGACCCAGGCGTCCACTCTCATGCGGTATCTGTAGGGGTGGTCTGGAGGTGGCGGTGGCGGCCGCCTGTTTTGTGTCCGAAATGCACTGTGCTTTCGCCGATCGAGTGGTAGTAGCACCGTACATTTTTTGTGCACACCCCCGTGTACGCTTCAATTTACACCCAGTTTCCCTCATTATTTTGGCCGCTCCCCTCAACGCGCCCCTATGCCGCCCACAATGACGGTACTCTTGCGGACAGGTTTTTTCGCACGGAAAGAACCGTCCGTGAGCGTTGTGGAGTCCTCGCGCCTGTGCATTGCGGAAGGTACGCATGCGCAGATCAAAAAAAATCCCAGAACGTACGCTTAAGGCCCAGCCGCCCGAACCAGAATAAACCCCTAAAAGGGCAGACTTAGGTCTGAAGGATCTTAAAAGCCACTGCGCCCAAACCAACCAAATCCACCTACCTCTTAGTGTATCATGGAGAGTGTCAAGCAACTACTTGGATGCTTGGTAGTGTTGTGAAATCATGGGTACACCTAGCCATCCTTCAGTAGTTAATTTGGCTTAGACCTCTCTATGGAGGCAAGGTTTTCTATCACACCAAATAAATTTACAGTGGACTGCAGAGTGCTGAGTGCTTTAGCAGGGATCAATACTGGAAGCGTCTGAAAATAATACAACAATTTAAGAAGGACGTTTATCTTGATGGCAATAATCCTCCCCACCCAGGAAAATAAATTATTCTACCAATCAGAAGTACAGTATCTAATGGCCCAGAAAAAGAGGGGGCATACTCAGCCATGTAAAGTTGGCGAAAGTTTTAGTTATATGGACCCCAAAAGTTCCAGTATGTGCAAAGGCAATGCTTCTGTCTTGCTGTGGTTAATCTTTTATCCAGAGCAATGTTTGTACAAAGCCAGTTTGTGAAAGAGATTTGGCAAAGTTGTCAGAGGGTTGGGCAGGGTGAGAAGGACATCATCATCAAAGAGTGAAATTTTATATTGGGGCTCCTGCACCACAGTACCTGAGATGTCTAGATTAGACCTTGTCTTTCAAGACAAGGGTTCTATAATGAGAGTGAATATTATGGGAAAAGAGGACAACCCTGCCTAATTCCATTCTTAACCATAAATGAGTGTGATAAGATTCCACCACCATAACAGTAGTGGAGGGATTATGGCAGGGCAGCCATCAGAAATTATGGAGCCTGGGACTGACAAAATAACTCTTGCCGTGAGTATTGACTGAATTCCTTGGCAATGGCGCTGAATCTATTCACCACAACAGGTCGTGACCCCTCACTAGAAGAACTCACTAATGGCAAAAGAATAGTGATAATGTACTGTTGGTGGTAGGTCGGAATTCAGGAACCACAGGACTAACTTGAAAATATCAAAGAACTAAATATGGCCGAGTTGGCATGGTAACTCTGGCTGTCGAAGACTAGTAACTTAAAATACCTACTTGGCTGCTGGAACTCTGGTCGCAAAGGATAACTTAAATGGCCAACTTAGTGAAACTAAAAAGCAGGAACAATAACTGAAGAAAGACGTCTGGCAGAGAAAGGGACCGGGAACCACTGGAACACAGATAACCGGAGATGGAGACACGGGTTGCCCGGAGGAGATACCCGATTGATTTCTGGACTGGATCAGGATGGATGGTGACTAACAGCTAATGGTACTGGCGGAGAATAGATGATACTGGAATCAAATAGAACGTTAAATAAATTAGCCAGGACCAAATACTGAGCTGGTAGCACGAAGACAGAAAAAAGCAGTCTGCTTACTTGCTGCAGTGTGAACCTGCACATTTATTGCAAAGTGAGAAAAAAGGCCATAATACCTATCCACGGGCAGCAACTGATCGACATGACTTTGACAGGAATCCATGGCAGCATATCTAAACCATGAGGCCAACCAGTACTGTTTACACGGTTTAGATATGCTGCCATGGATCCATGTCAAAGTCATGTCAATCAGTTGCTGCCCGTGGATAGGTATTATGGCCTTTTTTCTCACTTTTCAATAAATGTGCTGGTGTTTAAATTTATTGGACGTGCCTGTCTAATCATTGGCATTATGATTAGTGCTTATGGTATGGGACTATATTATTTGCTGACCTGGCACTCACCATCTCAAGTGATTAGTGTGCGTTTCCCACAAGCGACATATATATACACATTATATATATATATATATATATATATATATCAGTACAATATCACTAGAATTTTGCGCTAGAGGTGAAAAAGTCACTAATAACACTAGATCCGCTACTAGAGGGATCAACACAAATCAAATAAAAAACCAATAGCGCCCAAATATATTGTGGTGAAATAATTTCTGTCTTTCCCACTTCTTTTGTAATTACAATCAACCAAGATTTCTTCTCAAATATAAAACATTTATTATAAAATACATAAAAACAATTATTCTTGAAATGGAAGTGTTTTCTTGGGATTGGGGATCATACGAAGTACCCGATGCGTTTCGTCTCTTTATGAGACTTCATCAGGGGTTTGATACTTTTAGTATGAATCTTTAAGGATTCGATGATATTTTAACTTTTAGTGAAGTTCAAATAAATTTCTTGACAATAGATGTTCAAAGCAAGAAAATGGAGATTTTTTACTGTATTAGTTTATTTTAGGCGTATACTCTGTCAATATTCAATCTTCCTTTATTTCAATAATAAATATGGTCCATTTGCAATTAAGTCATAATCTCATCATTTAATTGACTCCATGGAAGAGTAATACTCAGGACCAAAGAACCGTGTTCACATAAACAAGAGTGTCAGTGGTAGTGACCTTTATTTTCTAACCTCCAAATTGATGAAAAAATCACTTTCTAAAACGAGGCTTGAAACAAAGTTCCCCTCAATATGGTCTGTGCATGTGAACTCTCCAACATCCAAATGGCAATGACTTGCCATTTGGATGTTGGAGAGTTCACATGCACAGACCATATTGAGGGGAACTTTTATTCAAGCCTGGTGACGACTGCTCTCTCTGTAGCAGGCATCCCCAAGCCGCCGATGTTCCTGAAACAGGTCTCCGACACGCCGTGTTCCCCTGCATGGTGACCGGCGCGGGTTGCAGGGTTCCCTCAGAGCCCTGGAGGTGGTAGGAGATTTGCCTGGTTCCATTCATTGTGATATCATGTGGTAGTCAGTCCACAGCAGTTTGCATTTTGGTACGAACACTTACTGGCTGATACCTGTGAGCTTTTATTCATGCTAAATAAACACTGGTTTTACACTATGGAGCGCTCCTCCTCTGCTTTGTTGTTCTAGATTCACTTTTGTTTCCACAAATCCTCGGAAACCTTTTGGAGGGAGCTGCAGTCCAGAAAATATAAGGACTTGGTGTTTCTATTACCCAGAGCATAGAACTTTGGGTTTTCCTCTCTCCAACTAGCTGGACTCAATTAGCGCTAATGTGCCACAGTTTGTAATAAATATATATATATATATATATATATATATATAATATTTTGAAAAATTATGATAAAACAGCTGTGTTATGTTGAGCGGGTTGTTTATAAATGTATTTTTATTCCATCCAGATTTATAATCCCCTGCATTTGATTTGAGACTCCATAACAATGTATTATTTCATACAGATAGTATCAGAAAAGCTGACACTATTTTCTTCCCATTTCCTAATGCAAGTTTTCTAAATCTATAGTTTAATGGCTGAACCTGACAGTTGATGAAATTGCCTGGAAAATAAAGATTGTGATTGACACAAAAGGTAAAAATGAAAGCTGAGTATTGCAGATCTATCTATCTAGAGGTGAAGCAATCTGTTTTATGCTGTGTTATGAAGCAATGAAATATTAAGACGTACTGCACTCCTTGTTTTTATTGATAAAAGGTTCCATAGGTTTGGTTGCATCAACAAGCTTGTTAAGAGGAAATAGAGCCAGTGATTGACAATGTACAGTATCTATTGTATATGAATGTCTATAAATAACTGACCTAAAAAATAACACTTAATACTGAAATAACTAGTGTTCATGTTTAACTAAATATGTCCATCATGCTATCTGTTGAACAACCTAATAGTAGGGACTGGGAGCTATATTGGGAGGGGGATTCTGTATCTTGTTTTTCTCCGATGTAGCAGAGTTATGGTCATTGCTTACTGTCTTGGCCTGCACACTTCATACCTGCCTACTTGTAGGCTGCTCCCTTCCAGGAGGGATCAACTGCGTTCTTCCTCAAGGAGCGTGTAGGAGATGGACTTGGGGCATGGCAATATGATTGCATCATCGTAGTCCCAGCCTCCACTTTACAATGCCCATATTACCAGCAATGCACGTAGAGCAACAGGACTCAGCTGCAGCCCCACAACATAAAGATAAGAGCATGATGAGGGTATATATATATATATATATATATATGGGAAGTGGGGGCTCAAGGGGCTAATGACACTGCTATGGTGGAGGTGGAAACATGGGGGTGCGGGAGCTCAGGGGGCAGATGACACTGCTCTGGGTGCAGTAGGAGATATATGGGGAGTTGGGCCCAGTGGAAAATCATACTGCTATGAGCACAGGTGGACTTCATCATTCACATTGGTAAGAAGGGTAACCAGGACGGAAGATGACCACGACCAACATGTTATGGCTTCACCTCCTGCAGTAACCAAGTCCAAGTATGCACTGCAAAGAAGCCAGGAAAAGCAGAAGTAGATATGGCTGCTTGTCCCTCTTATCTTAAGAGCCTTAAGATAGTCAGCTTAGCTGTCAGCCTGTAATGTAAGTGATGCTGACTGTGCTGTGGTGGGCGAGCGGTAATGGGTACTACTGATATGAACCCTGGGAGAGGGTTATGTGCTGTTATCTCTGCTGTGCTGAGTGAGGTGTGCTGTGCACTGAATAGAGAGCCTGAGGTGCTGTACTGTAAATGGAGAATGTGCCCTATGGAATGTCTTCTGAGTTGGGGGT
The DNA here is from genome assembly GCF_055691185.1 of Crinia signifera. NCBI lineage: Eukaryota > Metazoa > Chordata > Amphibia > Anura > Myobatrachidae > Crinia > Crinia signifera. The sequence goes on along the minus strand of NC_139217.1, from coordinate 89,860,230 downwards.
ATAAGGGGGGGGGGGGCACAGACCAACATATTGCCTAAGGCACCAAATTGGTTAGGGCTGACTCTGGCAGTAGATCATCCTAGCATAGTGACACAGTGACTAGTCGTTCAGTGTGTGTCTGTCTCTTTCCTAAAGCCAATTCAGAGATCCTAGCAAACCATGTGAGGCCTGTGTTATACGTCAGTAGGTGGAATGCATTACACATCGTACTCTGAAGGTGAGGCATTATGCCACTCATCACATGCATATCGGTGTTTACTAATGCTGTATGCATGAATATTCCAGCAAAGGACACCTTTCTGATGAGAAAAGTCATTTGCAGTGTGAAGACTTCTGGGTTTAGGACCAGGGAGTTTGTCTGCTGATGCATCAAGTTATGCACCATGAGAGGTGCCAGGAGGGTTCCGATTAGATGTCTCTCGGGGGGTAAGAGAAAAAAAATAGCCCATGGGCACATACAGTATAGATAGATGGCTTTGCTCAGGAATGTAATGCATTCTAGAGCTTGGTGCATACGTGGTAAGTTGTCATACCTCAGAAAACTTAATTTCAGAGGTCTGCCTGCATAGTGCACTAGATAGGTGACAAGTACAGTAGGTGGCTGAGATCCTTGTGCCAGTGATGATCATTCACTTATCGGGTACAGATCATAGTCACCTTTAAAATGCCAAATTTCCCTATCATGCAAAGGGCGGGATGTTGTAACATCCGCGCCCATTATCGCCGGACATCGCATTTTTAATAACGGCATATGCTATAACATATGCCGTTATTCATGCAAGGGACAGCTCTTGCGGTAAGAGCTGTCCCTTGCGATGCGGTGCCGGCACTGGACTTCCGGGTCTGTGACCCGGGAGTCCATCTGCGCATGCGCAGACCCCGGCGCCGGCCGCAGGGCATGCTGGGAGGGATCCGTGACGGATCCCTCAAACAGCGCTGCGGTAAGAAGCCCATAGGCTTCTGCAGGGATTCGCCAGCTTTAGCTGGCGATTCCCTCCGCAGCGCTGACACTGCGGAGGCGCCATATAGCATATAGAAATGCGGTAGAAACCCCGAAAACGGGGTTTTTACCGCATTTCTGCTATATAGCATCCCGCCCAAAGGGCGGGATGTTGTAACATCCGCGCCCATTATCGCCGGACATCGCATTTTTAATAACGGCATATGCTATAACATATGCCGTTATTCATGCAAGGGACAGCTCTTGCGGTAAGAGCTGTCCCTTGCGATGCGGTGCCGGCACTGGACTTCCGGGTCTGTGACCCGGGAGTCCATCTGCGCATGCGCAGACCCCGGCGCCGGCCGCAGGGCATGCTGGGAGGGATCCGTGACGGATCCCTCAAACAGCGCTGCGGTAAGAAGCCCATAGGCTTCTGCAGGGATTCGCCAGCTTTAGCTGGCGATTCCCTCCGCAGCGCTGACACTGCGGAGGCGCCATATAGCATATAGAAATGCGGTAGAAACCCCGAAAACGGGGTTTTTACCGCATTTCTGCTATATAGCATCCCGCCCAAAGGGCGGGATGTTGTAACATCCGCGCCCATTATCGCCGGACATCGCATTTTTAATAACGGCATATGCTATAACATATGCCGTTATTCATGCAAGGGACAGCTCTTGCGGTAAGAGCTGTCCCTTGCGATGCGGTGCCGGCACTGGACTTCCGGGTCTGTGACCCGGGAGTCCATCTGCGCATGCGCAGACCCCGGCGCCGGCCGCAGGGCATGCTGGGAGGGATCCGTGACGGATCCCTCAAACAGCGCTGCGGTAAGAAGCCCATAGGCTTCTGCAGGGATTCGCCAGCTTTAGCTGGCGATTCCCTCCGCAGCGCTGACACTGCGGAGGCGCCATATAGCATATAGAAATGCGGTAGAAACCCCGAAAACGGGGTTTTTACCGCATTTCTGCTATATAGCATCCCGCCCAAAGGGAGAACCTGGGTTCAATGTCTGTTTGTTGATCTGTAGTTCCTGTGTCTACTTCCTCCAAACGCTTAGCTACTGGGAAAGAGAGCATAAATTCACAGTCCAAAGGAAAAGTGGTGAACCCTGATACTATGGGTTACCTTCTTCGTATTGATATGAAAGTGTAGATGCATCGCATGAAGTAATATGAATTCAGATCTTTGGCAAAACAGAGTTGGCACCATCCATCCACTGTTAGCCCACATTTGCACCAGCACTATACCTAGTTCAAGAGATCCTTGCATGATTCGAACAGAGATCTTTGTTGACATTTGACCTCCCAATTGCTGCCCTATTGAAACCATTAAGTTAAAAGGGGAGATATAATTGAGACGCAAATGACTCTGAATCACCTGTAGCTTTTCATAGCTACCAAGGACCAAAGTTAAATGTCCTACCACTTAATAAGACAATTACTAACATTGTGTGCAACTGTAATTACATCTGAGAGTCTGCTGAGTACAATCATTTTTTCATTTTTGTGCAATTTTGCTTGAGCTTTGGGTCAGCCTTGGACAAGTTATCTTCACAGTGTAGATGATCGTACGTTGTAATTGTGTGTTAGGTATCAGACAGAGGCCTTAACTTAAGCCACAAGATGTCTCACAGGTTATCCACAATATGTTCCAATTGATTAAATCTCGTCACTTCTTCATATACCTCGGATAAGATGAAAAATGCTCCACATAGTGTAAAGTAAGCATTTATTCAACTAATAGAAATAACACAATGTAAAAAACACAAGAGGGCATAGTACCGTGTCTGGCCTTAAACAAAGGCTATGTTTCAGATGTTTAGATGCAGGGCCGGTGCTAGGGTGTCCGGCGCCCTCCTCCAAACCATACATTTTGCGCCCTTTCACATTGCTATTGCAACTAGCTGCAGACCGCTTGTGGGAGTGTATGCAACATGCGATCCTATGGAGGATCTCGGTGCATGTACATGTATGCATACACCATCTTAGTGCTGTGTCCGCAAAATGTTGCAGGCACTAAAGGTGCCCATACACGCTGCGAGAATCGCATACCGTATGGGCTAGATCGCATCGCACTGCATGCATGCAATGTGTGTGCGATCCGAAAGCAGTACAAAAAGTATGTAAGTTTGTGCAGCACTCGTGACTGAGGGGAGAGAAGGAGGAGATGGAAGAAGAGGGGAGGAGATAGAGGGGCGGAGTGTTGAGGACTGGCAGCGGCACTGGCACAGCACACTGAGAAGAGGGAAGGAAGGGGAGGCGGCGCTGCTGCCTGTTCGATATTTGATTGAAAGCTGACAGGCGCAGGGAGCAATGGGTAGGGGGCAGATCCGGACATGACATGTCATCCAGGCATTCACAGACAGCTCTACATGCCTCAGCGCAAGTGTCCGTGAGGAAGAGGGGGCAGGTCGCAGGAGGAGGACAGTGTGTGCGCGGTGCAGGGAGCTGCTCAGCCTCTCCATACTGCCGCCCGCTGTCAGACAGGCACTGCGGGCGGCATGCAGGAGGCAGTGACAGTGACAGCTTTAGCAGAGCAGGGAGGGAGACAGCGCCTTTTCAGCATGGCGCCTCCCTGCTTTGCAGGAGCTGCTGAGTGGGTAGCGCCGGCCCTGTTTAGATGAAAACAGAAGTTTTTCTTAGGAGGTCACTGTAGCCTCTGAAGTTGTTTAAAATAAAGGCCCAGTTCCACAGTCTTATAGCCTCCACTTGTAGTCACCAAAATGTTTCAGCTTTAAGTAAGCCTTCTTCAGGGTGTGTGTTAATCTCATACACAATTTGCCATTTTTGTCCCTAATCCAATTGACCCTATGATCTAAGTAATGCCTACCACTATAACAGCGGTGCCCAAAAGTTGTGCTTTAAAATGTTAGAAATGGGAACATTTATTTGGTTTGGTTAACAAATTTAAATAAAAAAAGATTCTCAGACTTTTAGGAGTTACAACACCTGAGTTTGCAGAGCCCTGCGTTCAGATAGCCGCTGCCCCATCAGAGTAAAATCCCACCATGTGCAAGGCTGCGAATGGCTTGCGAAAATATCACAGGTTGTCAAATAGCTGCAAATCCATTCACTCGCTCAGCATCTAAGGATTTTGTTAAGCCTGTGCGTAACCCAGGACTCACTAGTATAGTGCGATAGAACCAGACTGATCAGGGACAGAGTGGACGTCACACACCCTCCATGAAAACGCTTTGGCATGCCTGCGTTTTGCCTGACAATCTGAGAAAATGGTCCGGTGAACCCCACATATGCAGGCTTCCTGTCAATCAGCTTGATTTTATCACTGGGTGGCATCGCACATGCGTACTGTGCAGTCGCTCGATTGACACCCACCCATTAATTTGCAGCCCAGTCAAGATGTCAGAATCAAAATGTTGTCAAAGGCGATGACAATACTGTTCTAAAATTAACAGTGCAATGCTTTCACGCCCGCCTAATTATTGCTTGCACTATTGTAATTGCAAATTTAGAACCAGTTTGTATAAAATTGGAAGAAATAAACCAAAGTTATTCTATTTTTTAGATGAGGGGTAATGACTTCAAATCCTGTTTTTCACTTACAATAAACTTAGCAACACTTTGGGCCTAATTCATACCTGATTACAGGGCACATTTGTTTGCATCTGTGCACGGCAGAAAATTAAAAATAGGTTGAACTTGATGGACTAAAGTCTTTATTTTTAAACCTTATCATCTATGTTACTATGGGCCTGATTCAGACCTGATGGCAAGGCTGCAATGTTTGCAGATGGACAAAACCATGTGCACTGCAGGTGGGGCAGATGTAACATGGGCACAGAGTTTGATTAGGGGGAGTTATTTTGCTTCTAATGCGCAGGGTAAATACCGGCCGCTTTATTTTTACAGTGCAATTTAGATTTCAGTGTAAACACACACCACCCAAATCTAACTCTCTCTGCACGTTACATCTGCCCCACCTGCAGTGCAATGTCCACGGCTTCTTGGGGGGGGGGGGGGGGGGGCGTTGTTGCTGTTGGCTGTTATAGCTGTGGCTTTTAGTATACTATCCTAACCTAATGGATCAATTCCAGTTATATACCCTTGTCTCTCCACATGGAAATTACTTATTTCAAATGGATTGGGTAGAATGCTCCTTGGATGCGGAATCCATGGCACAAATATTGGCCTCCGTCTCTATTTTCTGTGTCCCCAACTGTGATTGATAATGCTCTCAATGTGATCAGGTTCGCCACCTTGTTTAATCTTATCACAGCGCTCCTCCATTTTGATCTAACTCTTCTGTGTTGGTATAATGACCTGTACATTTGATTTCTATGACACTGTATATCCTGGTGAACACCTTGTGAATTGTTATGTTATTATGTTTATATGTACTGTTGTACTCATTGATGATATGGCATAAAAATAATATAAAAAAAGATGAAAAAAAAATATTTTTCAAGCTTCAATAAACAATCTTTATTTAATTTAATCCAGTAGCCATAAGTGCAAATAAATGTCCGTGTGCCATTGTAACACACTTTAACCATTATCATTATGCACTACTGTGCATAATGTAGGTCATTTTTTATTACTGGTATATTGTAGCTGGCAGCATACCAGAGTTTGCCGGGCTTGTGGAAGAGTATATTGATACAATTTCAATTATATCCAGAAATAAGCTTTGGTCACGTTCTTTGCTGCCCAACATTGACATTTATTGTACATGTTCTATTTAGATTAAATGCTGCAGCCAGGCTTAAATGTGTTAGTTATGTACTATATATCCTGCTATGCAAAACTCAGTTCTGTGCCATTTGTTATCTGTAAAATACTAAACTCACCATCGGGTATCCCCTTGATCCCACCTGCTGTTGATACCATTAATTATCTAACTTATCTATAACCTTATCTTAATAAACTTATCCTAAAATAAAGACACGACACAAGTGCTGGCGTTTCAAAAACAGAATGTCAAATTTATTTGACAAGTTAAACTAAACTAAGACTATGAATGGTGGCGGCACCAAAGAACGGTCATTATAGGAAGGAGGGGGTTAAAGATCACTAAGTCATACATACAACGCTGGATGACCACTCTCCCTGGTCGACCACCAGGCCTGGTGGTGACGGCCATCCCCCGGGCAGAAGCGTGGCCCATGACAATCGTTGTCGAGGGAGAGTGTACCCCACTACCTACACACATACAGAGTTCTTAAAGCATGACCGTTCTTTACCGCCGCCGAAGAGGAAAAGAAAAAGGGAAGGGTGGGTGGGGCTTCTTGGACAGGGGCAGATCACTCTAACAGCGTGATCCTTCCTACCCTGCTTGGACCCTCCCCCCTGTCCTGATAGGCCTTATGCCCATCCTCATCAACATAGTCATGTGACCAACAGCATGGTGTACCCTAAGAGAACCCTTAGTGGTTTATGTCCCTTCAGGCTTAATCAGCCTTCTGTGTTTCTTAAACTCACCATCGGGTATCCCCTTGATCCCACCTGCTGTTGATACCATTAATTATCTAACTTATCTATAACCTTATCTTAATAAACTTATCCTAAAATAAAGACACGACACAAGTGCTGGCGTTTCAAAAACAGAATGTCAAATTTATTTGACAAGTTAAACTAAACTAAGACTATGAATGGTGGCGGCACCAAAGAACGGTCATTATAGGAAGGAGGGGGTTAAAGATCACTAAGTCATACATACAACGCTGGATGACCACTCTCCCTGGTCGACCACCAGGCCTGGTGGTGACGGCCATCCCCCGGGCAGAAGCGTGGCCCATGACAATCGTTGTCGAGGGAGAGTGTACCCCACTACCTACACACATACAGAGTTCTTAAAGCATGACCGTTCTTTACCGCCACAGCCAGGCCCTAGGCCGCAGCCACCGCCACCACCAAGAAAAAACGCTCAGCACCGCGTCGCTAACCAGGCAAAAATATTGCCTAAAAACAAAGCCATACCTTCAGGGCTCAAATGTACACCGTCGCTCCTGTAGAGCTCAGGGCGCTGGAAACTAATGGCGTTGTGCCAAATGACACCCCCGCCATTAGCTAACAGGTATCTCGCCACCATAGAGTTCACCTTCTTGCGTGAACGCTCTATGCTGGTGCATGATCTCGCTGCCCTCCACACTATCCTGGATATCATGGAGGACCACACCAACCTGCATGACGGCAACACCTGGGCTATGATGTGGAGGTCCCGGACAATCATGGAGCGCAGCTCCAGGACAGATCCCTGTCCGAGGTCATTCCCGCCAAGGTGGAATATGATGACCTCCGGGACCCCAAACTGCTTAACGGCACTGATCATTCGGGCCTGCAGTGAACACCATTTCATGCCCCTAACACCCAACCACCTAACCTCCCCCGCCTGTGGAAACATGCATACATCAGAGGCGTTCATTGCCTGCGAGGCCCAATACACAAATGAATGGCCCAACATCCACACGGACTTAACGTCCCGTCGATCTGAAATATGCACACAAAAAGTTAGTTAGTTGGATGAAGGTACTCGTCATTGCACTCACACGCTGCATAGGTTATGAAGAAGGGAGGAGGAAAAACCGTGGCCGACCAGCTCTTGAGGCACAAAACACACCGCCCGGAGTAAACTACCAAGTACGCCATGCCAGATTGTAATTATAGCCAAATTGTGCCCCCGGGCGGATGCGAAAACACACCTCAAGGCCCCCACTGGAAGTTGGCGAGCGCTTATGCGTCCAGTCGACCATGGTGATCAGTGATAGATAGAGACGGCCGAATGTACCTTCGGAATGCTGCCGAGCGCCATCGACCCAGAGATTGAATCTCTGCGTCGGAGCGGCCCTCCGCAGCCGCCGAGGTAGCAGCCCCGATCCGGAAGGAATGCGACCCAAATTCCTTCGAATCAAGGCCTATGGCCTCCAGCGCCCGTCCCAAGACGTGCCCAAATTGGTATTTGGTGAGAGGCGACCCGTCCTCATGCATCAACCAAGCACCAGGCAGATCCGGGCGTGCCTGTGTCCAGGCCGTGGTCAGCGCCACAGGGCACGCCCCCTCCACCGTACATGGGAGCAGGGACAGCCATCTCCCCCTACCAGCCTGGTCTGTCTTGGATCGTCGCAGGTGACACAGCACCGAATCCTCTTGGACCACTACATCGTCCACGGACAAAGGTGAAGGAGCCCGTTTTGACGGAGCCACCAGCTCTCCCACCCTGAAGGCCCCGTGATATGCCATTGCAAACGCCGTTCGGAACAAAAGGACCTCGTAGGCAGGCCAACAAATGTCCCCTAGGGCGTCCAGCAAAGCTGGTAGCAATGCCATATCAATCGGGCGTCTCCGGTCTGGGGGCGCCGGCGAGGCTCTCCGCCAGCCACGTAATGCTCTCGACACCAAAAACGACCGGGACGGGTCCGCCCTACCCTGCAAAGCAGAAAAGAAAGACACCCCCGCCAGTATCCTGCGCACTGAAGCGACAGAACGACCTAAGGAGTATAAACTCCATACGAAGGCCACCATGGCCGCATTAGGTGTCTTACCTGCTTGAGGGGCCGACAGCCGAAACTGTTCCCACTCCTGCCAACCAGCCCGATAGCACTGCAGCGTCGTGGGTGCAATAGCCCGCATGGCTAGCCCCTCCATTCCGGCCTGATCATCTGCCAAACATAAGAGGGACAACATTCACCAACGGGATCAGCATGAGGTGCCAGGGCCCTGAACTTTGCCCAGTCAGCCCTGGACAAGGCGTCCGCCACGGAGTTATCCACCCCGGGAATATGTCTTGCCACGAAGTTAATGTTTAGCAGCAAACATTTTAGCACCAGCCGCGCTAAGAGGCGAACTACTGGAAGGGAGGAGGAACCCTGGCGGTTGATAGCGTGCACTACTCCCAGGTTATCACACCAGAATATGATGCTAGCATTGCGTAGCCTGTCACCCCATATCTCCAAAGCCACCACTATGGGAAGCAGCTCGAGGAGCAACAAGTTTTTTGTGAGGCCCTCGGTGAACCACTCCGGAGGCCATGGTGCTGCGCACCATGACCCATCCAGGAAAGCTCCAAAACCCACCCCTCCCGCGGCATCAGTAAACAACTGCAGTTGGTGATTGTCGCAGGGGGGGGAAGGCCATATGAGGACCCCATTGAAATGCTCTAAGAAGGATAGCCACACTCGCAGGTCCCTTTTCAGCTCGGCTGAGAGCCGTATGAAATGCAAGGGATGCCTGACCCCAGAGACGGATCTCTCAAGTTTTCTACAGAAAACCCGCCCCATGGGAATCACCCTGCACGCAAAATGTAGCAGACCCAACAAAGACTGCATTTGGCGCAGCTGCAGCTTACCTGTGTGGAGCGCGAGGGATATTGCCGCCCTCAGACGGGCCAGCTTGTCCAGAGGCAACCTGCAGCATCCGGCAATCGTGTCGATCTCGATGCCCAAGAAGGAAAGGCAGGAAACCGGCCCCTCCGTCTTGTCAGCTGCCACCGGTACCCCTAGATACTGGAACAGGCCCTGCATGTATGCTAGCAAAGTTCCACAGCGCGATGATTCCGCGGGGCCCACACACAGGAAGTCATCCAGATAGTGGGCCACCCCGGACTCCCCTGATCCCGTAACGACGCACCAGTGCAAAAAGCTACTGAAACGTTCGAAGAAGGCGCAGGAGATCGAACAGCCCATGGGCAAGCACCTGTCCACGTAAAAACCCGTGGGGAGGCGAAAGCCCATGAACCGAAAAGACTCCGGGTGCAGGGGGAGGAGGCGAAAGGCCGACTCGATGTCAATCTTTGCCAGTAGTGCCCCTAGGCCATAACCCCGAACCATTGTTAAAGCCTGTTCGAAAGACTGGTATCGAACTCGGCACAATTCTTCGGGGATGGCGTCATTCACCGAGCTGCCCACAGGATGTGACAGGTGTTGAATGAGCCGATACTTGCCCGGGGCCTTCTTGGGAACCACTCCCACTGGTGATAAGACTAAATTGGCCACTGGGGGGAACTGGAAAGGACCTATCATCCTACCCAGTGAAACCTCCTTAGCCACCTTATCCAAAACCACCCCGGGCATCTGTATGGCAGATTTTAAATTTCGGGGTGACGAGGTCGACACCTCCCCGTCAATGGGAAGGCGAAAACCTACGTCAAATCCTGACCGCAAGAAGGAAGCCTCCTCCTTATGAGGGTATGCCGCCAGCCAGCTGGCCATGCGGTCGAGTCTAATTGGGGAAACGGCCTTAGTGAGGGTGTCCGCCTGCTGCTTGCGCGGCCGGCGGGCCTCCCTGCTTTCCTTTCTTGCATTCTTTGGCCGTGTGGGGGCCCCAACACTTAGTGCAACAGTGCTTGTATTTGCATCGCGCCCCCAGGGAACAGCCTGCCCCGTTGTAACCATAGCAGCGCCCAGCGGAGGGTCCCCCCGCCCCCCCTCCTGCGCGAAAGGGCGTCGCGGCCTTCTTTGGAGGAGGGGTGGGGGCCGCAGTCAGTGGAGCTGCGGGTTTTGGGCCCATCCAGATCTCCACATCCTTGCAGCCTAAGTTCATGATTGCTAGCCCTGACTGTTTCCTTCTGAAACTCTCGTCATAGGATCGCCATGTCGAGTCCCCATCAGTAAGGAACATAGAATGCATCATGTGTATGTAACGCATTACATTCATGTGTTCCTGGGGCCTAGTTTCCAGGTAACAGGCTGCAAACATGAAGAGACCCGCTTGCCACCTGTGGTAAGTGCAAAAAGCCTCCTCCCCAATCCCTCCTTTTCGCATAGCTGCGCGATAATCTTTTTCATCCTGTGCGGTCATCTTAAAGAAATTCACGTATTTTCCATCTCTAATACGCTCTTGCACACTGCGTCTCAGGCCTCTAAGCACAGCGGTATTCTCACACTGCACCACCTGACCTCTAGGGTATAAGGGGGACCCTGAGCTACCACTGGAACTTGAATGACGGCGACGTCGCCCGTGGCGACGCCGACGTCTCCTTGACTTTCGTCCACCCTCCTCCCCGGACGTCTCTGAGCCTGAACGTCCCGAGGATGAGGAGGAGGTGCGGGAGTCCCTACGCCTGCGCCGTTTGCTCTTTCTTTTTGACCCACCTGAAGTGCCGTCCCGAGGCACGAGGCTCATTTCCGAGGGTCCACCGTGGGCAGGGTCATCCGTGGAGGCTGGCCGGACAGCTGCAGCCGTGGATGTGGAAGCTTCAGGAGCTTGAGTGACACCTGCTCCCATCGATGCTTGGGCCGACGTGGAGGGCACGGGCAAGGGAGGCGGGGATGCCACCGGGGAAGGCGCCGCATTTAGAGGTTGTCCCAAGAAAGATGACAGCAGCGCCAGGAGCTGTCGCGCATCCTCCCCCTCCATAGGGGCACGGGGGCCCGGGGTTGCCTGGGCTACAGTTGGGACCCCACTAGTGGGAGCCACTGAGGGCCCTCCCTCTGTATGCTGTTGAGGGATTCTCCTAGCAGCCTGCAACAGGCGCCATTTTGCCAGCCGCAAAGGGGCTAACGCTGCCATCCTCCTGGTAGGGGTGGCAGTGGGGGCACTTAATGCATTAACCGCCCGTGTAGGGCGCGTGACTGAGGGCTGTCTATATCCCACCCCAGGCTGCGTTGATCTAATCGCCCGCCTGGGGACACTGGGAGCGTCCCTAGCCCTTATGCTAAGCCTACCCCTTGACTGCTGTGGTGCAGGAACGCTGGGGGCAGCAGATGCGACCAGGCCTGAATCAGGCCCCGCCTGGCGGGTGCCTGACCTGGTCGCCCTGCGAATTAATGTCCCACGCGGGCCGCGGGTCTCCTGCCCGCGCCCGCGACTATCAGCACCACGGGCGCTACCCCTGCCCGACCCCCCTGTAGCTGGAGAGGCTGCGGCGCTGCGGCCGCGGCCTCTCCTCGCGCGTGACGCGATCGGTTGCCCGGCCGCGTCATCCACTTGCGCCCTGGCCGCGTGCACTACAGTCCCCCGGGCGTTAGCGCTGCCCGACCCCCTTGCTGCCGGAGAGGCAGCGGCGCCACGACCGCGGCCTCCCCTCGCGTGTGACGCGGCCGGCCGCCCGGCCGCGTCATCCACACGCGCCCCAGCCGGCTCATCGCGCCCACGTGCGCTAGACAACGCCGGTCCCCGCCGTGACCCCCCCCGGGTTACAGGACCCGGAGAGACCTCAGAGCCGGACCCAGCGCGACCCCTGCACGTGAGCGCAGACTCTGCCAAACGGGCAGGCAGCCTGGATACCCTGGACGGACGGGGCATAGCTGCAGCGGAGCAAGGCCTATGTAAGGTAGGAAATAGAGACAGAAGGGAAGGACAGAGTATGCTGTTGCTATAAAGAGATAGAAAGGAGAGATTAACAGCTATTAATTTTAGAGAAAAACCTGACTCAGAGGGGAAGCTGCACTGGAGGTCTTGCCTGGTCAGCAGCTTCTTGGACAGGGGCAGATCACTCTAACAGCGTGATCCTTCCTACCCTGCTTGGACCCTCCCCCCTGTCCTGATAGGCCTTATGCCCATCCTCATCAACATAGTCATGTGACCAACAGCATGGTGTACCCTAAGAGAACCCTTAGTGGTTTATGTCCCTTCAGGCTTAATCAGCCTTCTGTGTTTCTTTCTGTCAGGGTTTCACCAAAAGGGTTTACAATATGACCTCAACATTAATATACAGCTGGATTGAGAAAATAAAATAATAATACACTTAACTACACAATATTAATATGAGCTTACAACAAATATTTTCTTATTATTTAGCAAAAAAATATAAAATTGTAAAAGGTATGAAGCTGATAAGAGGGAGAATTGTGACCGTCTGCATAGTAGGGGGAGATTTGTGCTTGTGTGCATAGCAGAGGGAGAATTGTGCTTGTCTATGTATTTGATGGAGAATTGTACCTGTCTGCATAGAAGAGGGAGAATTGTGCTTCTCTGCGTGACAGAGGGAGAATGGTGCCCGTCTGCATAGGTGAGGGAGAATTGAGTCCATATGCATAGCAGAGGAAGATTTGTGACCCTTTGCATAGCAGAGGGAGAATTGTGTCCATCTGCATAGATGAGGGAACTACTGAGCGGGAAACTAGTAAAGGCCAGAATACTACTACTAAGGGGGAACTAATGTGGTGGAAACTATACTAAGGGGGCATTACTAAGGGTACTATTATGTGGCACTACTAAGGGGGGCTGCTATATGGGACTGTTGTGGGGACAACTAAGGGGCTCTCTAAAAAAAATAGTTTTTATTTTTACTGCAGGGCTGCCTGGTATCAGTCCAGCTGTGCTGCCCAGTGTCCCATATCAGTCCAGCTGTGCTGCCCAGTGTCCCAGAGTCCAAGGGAGCTTCACCCATTTTTAAATTAAAATAAAAAAGGTGTATTTTTTAGGAGCAAAAAAAAACCTAAATTCTGTGATTTTAGCATTTTTTTATGCATGTGAAAAACCGAAAACCTTGAGGGGGTGTTTTGGCAAAACCCATTAGAACCCAAAACCTGAAGGGGTACTTGTGTATTATAGCGGCGCCCATCGCATTGCATACCATAAGGCATGCGATGCGACGCGATATCGCGCGATATTGTACAATGTCATACAATTTTAAAATTGTATGACATTGTGTATGGCATACGATGCCATACAATGCGATGCGATGCAATTAAAAATTGTATAAGCACCTTAATGGGTGCTTACAATGTGAAATGCACCCCCACGCCACCCCCCCCCCCCACTATAAATGTGAACCCGAAGCGTGGCGAGCGCAGCGAGCCCGCGAGAGGCGGCGGTACGCGTCCTCCGACCTTTTCATACCCCCACTATCCACGTCGGTGTGGAGTTGAGAATAGAAAGTGTAGCGAGCGTAGCGAGCCACCGAGCCCGAAGCGTGGTACAGGTATCGGCGTCCCCTTGTGGGCTTCACAGGTATCCCCTTCGGGCTCGGTGGCTCGCTGCGCTCGCCACACTTTCTATTCTCAACTCCATGCCGACGTGGAAAGTGGGGGTATGAAAAGGTCGGAGGACGCGTACCGCCGCCCCTCGAGGGCTCGCTGTGCTCGCCTTGCTTCGGGTGCGCGTTTATAGTGGGGGGGGTGGGGTGGCATGGGGGTGCATTTCACATTGTAAGCACCCAATGTTTCATCGCATAAGGGGCAAAAATTGCGTCGCATCGCATGCCATCGGGTGCATGGCATGCGATGCGATAAAAACATTGCGCGATGTACATCGGGGCGCCGCTATAATACACAAGTACCCCTGAAGGTAATCAGAACCCAAAACACGAAAATTGGCCGGTGCACATCCCTAATATAAACACTCCTAGTAACTGCTAGTCACGTATTTGCCAAGGTGGACTGTTATAATATTTGGCTTTACCATTTCACATGTTTTGAATCCCCTATAAATGCACCACAATGATGGATAAAAACATCCCACTTACTCCCATGTCTCAATATGAACCAAGGGATGTAATACTATTTGGTTTGCATTTTTGTATTTGATTGCACTATTTTACTTTTGTCACAATTATTTATTACTACTGTGCCCTGTGTATTTGGCAAAAACACATATTTATCTCCCACACATACTGTATGACATATTTGTATTTATTTCTATACTGATGTGTATTCATGTTAAGAAATGCTAAAATTCTTTTATATTTTCACCTCATATTTTATTCTCAAACAAATAACTTTAATGCAAGATTTATGGGGCTGTCTTGTATTTTCTGTTCCATCACTGTTCTCCTTTATTTATCTCATTCTGTTGCTTTTAGCCTCCTTTATTTGAATTGATCATTCTGTTTTGTTTACTCATGTTGTCACATCTGTTTGCCTATGGTACTAAAATGTACTTCTTGTAAACTAAAGCTGTGTACACACGGGGGCGATAGGGGCTATAATCGCTGGGAATATGGTCGAAGGCGACCATATTGCCAGTGATGGAAGTGTGCCCCGGCGATAAATTGCCGGGTGCGCGCTCCCGTTTTCTGCCCCATTGTAATCGCTGGTCGCAGAAGCTTGCTCCTGCGACCAGCTGATTACCTCTGCGGCTCCCCCAGCAGAGGTTCCTTTTCATCAGCGACCATCTCTGGTCGCTGATGAAAAGGAGACACTGAGCAATATATTGCTCAGTAATATATTGCAAGCAATATATTGCTAGCAATATATCTCCCCCCCCGTTCTTATGTATTATCTGGACTCCCATGTTAAATGCACCCCATTTTTTCATACCCCTACTATCCAACTACGAATGGAGTTGATTTTATATAGTGTGGCGAGCGCAGCGAGCCAACGTGCCCGAAGCGTGGTGAGCGCAGCGAGCCCCGCGAGGGGACGCGGTCTCATAAGAAAAACGGGAGTCCAGATATTACATAAGTACCCTCCCCCCGTGTGTACGCACCATAACACTTTGTTTATTTGTATTCATGAAGCCACTAGCATTTTGGGCCTAATTCAGGTTATCTGCTTAGCAAGCACCACAATGCTGCCCCTCCTGATGCCTGAATCCCTCCGCTGTCATGTGATCGCTAACACATCTCCTCACATGCGGCTTTGGAAATAAAAGTCAGTCTAAACTGACTTTTATTTCCTCCACAGAAGGGGCGGGCACTGAGGTCATGGGAGTTCAGCCACCTGCCCTGAGCAGGCATCAGCCCGCTTGCGTTCCCAGGAAACACAGGTCACCCATAAAACACTGGGTGACTCACTGCTCCGGCCCTGTGTCCGTCCCCAGCCCTCCCTCCCCGCAGCGAACGGCCCGGTGAGTGTGTAACTTGTATAAATATATTAGGGGCCAATATAAGGAACTGTCAAACACCCTTTTTTCTACTAGAAAGGAATCTAGGATGCGAGGGCACGAGTTTAGATTAGAAGAAAAAAGATTTTGTTCATCTATAAGAAAAAATTTCTTTACAGTCAGAGCAGTCAAACTTTGGAACTCTCTTCCTGGAGAAGTGGTGTCGGCAGACACTATAAATAATTTTAAAATAAGGTTGGATAAACATTTATTGGTTAAAAACATCCATGGGTACGAATAAGTAACATAATCTGTCTTTAAAATATCAGAACATACAGTACAACAAGGGATAAGCTACTATAAACATAGGTTGAACTAGATGGACGCTAGTCTTTATTCAGCCTCACCTACTATTTAACTATGTAACTTGCCTAAGCCGTTCGCTGCCAGGGTTTGGACATGCGCAGAAATGCACATGCACAAACCCTGACCATTGGGGCTGTTCTGTTTTCTGAGTGATCCTGAATTGGCCCCTTTATTCACTTGATCTCAGGGAGACGACCTTGAAGGGTGAAACATAAAATAATGTTCTATAATTGAGGCAAAAAGGTATGATTGTCCTTAATATTTCATTGTAGTGTGTTTCTAAAAACACAGGGGTTTAAATACCTTGGGGTAGTGGTCACAGGGAGCCTTTGGTTTCGGACCAGGGTTTATAGGGTGGCTAAAGGCATTATATAAAACCCCAGGACCAGGGTCTCCATTAACGTATATACATATTCATTCTTCTAATTAAACAGAGGAACCCGGCAGGGTTGCCCGCTCTCTCCTCTTATATTCGCAGTGGCAATTGAGCCCCTTGCCTGCCTGTTAAGATCTAGGCTATATAGTCAGGACCCGGCAAGAGAGAACAGATATAATCTCATCTCACTTTATGCAGACGACTTACTGGTCAGATTGGCGGATCCAGAGCAAGATCTCCCGGTAGTAGTGGCACAGCTCAACTCATTTGGGAAATTTTCGGGATTAACATTAAACTGGGATAAGTCCCACTTATTAATATTGGGAAAAGAACCACAGGAGGTAGGGCAGAGATACGATCCACTAGTAAAAACACAGGAGTTTAAATACCTTGGGGTAGTGGTCACAGGGAAAACAGAAGGATACCTTAGGGATAATATCTACCCTGCTATCCAGGAGGTAAGATCGAAATGTAGGAGATGGACCAGACTCCCCCTTACAGTAATAGGTCGAGTTAACTTGATAAAAATGGTCATTCTTCCTAAATTACTGTATCTTCTACAGCACTCTCCGATCTATATAAAAGATGAGTACTTTAGAAATCTTAACAGTACACTATCCTCCTTTATATGGGGTAATAAACGACCCAGGGTTAAGCTGGCCACCCTCTGGAGAAGTCGAGAGAAGGGGGGACTGGCACTGCCTAATTTCAAAAGGTATTATATGGCGGCGCAACTAGTACATCTTAGCTCCTGGATACAGGAAGATGAATACACACCAGATCTATATAGACCCATATATAACTCCTCTCCAGACATTGCTTTTGGGCAATGTTCGGAAAAAATATCCGGGAATCATTATCCAGGCTATCAAAATATGGAATATGGTTGAAAAAATGGGTAATTATGAAGGGGTAGATCCAGACATATCGTTTCTCCTGTTGCCAACAGCCAAGGAGGTTTACAAACAGCAAGGTGGAAAACTATGGTCCCAATATGGGATCACTACCCTGGGCCAACTCTTTCAAAATAACAACATGAAGTCTTTTGATCAACTACGGTGTGAGTATTCACTTCCTCGACCAATGTCGACGGCAGACACTATAAATATGTTTAAAATAAGGTTGGATAAACATTTATTGGTTAAAAACATCCATGGGTACGAATAAGTAACATAATCTGTCTTTAAAATATCAGAACATACAGTACAACAAGGGATAAGCTACTATAAACATAGGTTGAACTAGATGGACGCAAGTCTTTATTCAGCCTCACCTACTACGTAACTATGTAACTTGCCTAAGCCGTTCGCTGCCAGGGTTTGGACATGCGCAGAAATGCACATGCACAAACCCTGACCATTGGGGCTGGGCTGTTTTCTGAGTGATCCTGAATTGGCCCCTTTATTCACTTGATCTCAGGGAGACGACCTTAAAGGGTGAAACATAAAATAATGTTCTATAATTGAGGCAAAAAGGTATGATTGTCCTTAATATTTCATTGTAGAGTGTTTCTAAAAACACAGGGGTTTAAATACCTTGGGGTAGTGGTCACAGGGAAAACAGAAGGATACCTTAGGGATAATATCTACCCTGCTATCCAGGAGGTAAGATCGAAATGTAGGAGATGGGCCAGACTCCCCCTTACAGTAATAGGTCGAGTTAACTTGATAAAAATGGTCATTCTTCCTAAAATACTGTATCTTCTACAGCACTCTCCGATCTATATAAAAGATGAGTACTTTAGAAATCTTAACAGTACACTATCCTCCTTTATATGGGGTAATAAACAACCCAGGGTTAAGCTGGCCACCCTCTGGAGAAGTCGAGAGAAGGGGGGACTGGCACTGCCTAATTTCAAAAGGTATTATATGGCGGCGCAACTAGTACATCTTAGCTCCTGGATACAGGAAGATGAATACACACCAGATCTATATAGACTTTTAAAATGTATAGACCCATATATAACTCCTCTCCAGACATTGCTTTTGGGCAATGTTCGGAAAAAATATCCGGGAATCCTTATCCAGGCTATCAAAATATGGAATATGGTTGAAAAAATGGGTAATTATGAAGGGGTAGATCCAGACATATCGTTTCTCCTGTTGCCAACAGCCAAGGAGGTTTACAAACAGCAAGGTGGAAAACTATGGTCCCAATATGGGATCACTACCCTGGGCCAACTCTTTCAAAATAACAACAAGTCTTTTGATCAACTACGGTGTGAGTATTCACTCCCTCGACCAATGTTTTATAGATTTTTGCAGCTGCGAAATGCCATTACACGGTGGGACAGGGGGAGGGACAAATGGTTAGAGGACACCCCGGTCAAATTATTTTTGAAAAACTTGACCCCGAAAAAACGGATGTCAAAAATTATTAAGTTCCTGCTCATAATTGAACAGGACGAGGGGATACCACAGCTAAGGCAGAAATGGGCCAGGGACCTTCCGTCTTTAACGGATAGACAGTGGCAGGAAGTGTTGGCTGCTCCAAAATGGGCAACAGTGTCGATTCGCATCCAACAGGTCCAATTTAATGTTCTTCATAGGACATATATAACTCCGGTAGGCTTACAGAAAATGGCAGGATCAGTTTCTGATAGATATCCGAAGTGCGACGAGTCAGGGGCCTCCTTCTGGCACTTGATATGGTCATGCATTTCAGTAGGTCAATTTTGGAATAAGATACGAAAGGTCCTGGTAGACATAGGGACAACACAGGATACTCTCACGGCGAAAAAAATGGTTTTAGGAATTTGGCAAGAAGGACACATATCCAGAGAGCAGCGCTCTCTTCTAATAATCCTCACGGCCTCGGCCAAAATGATAATTGCACGGCACTGGATGGCCAAAACAGGCCCGGTATTCACAGAATGGACTAATTTAGTAAATGTGATATATGAGCACGAGAAATATTATTATGCCTCCAAAGGGGAGCTCACCAAATTCCACACTATTTGGCACCAGTGGTATCAATCTAAATGGTATAAATTTACAGGAGTTTAGGTTACTAATTTTAGTAGTAATTAAAAATGGGAAAAAGGAAAAAAATATATATATATATAAAATTATCCTATGCTAATTTCACGCTACCCCGACTATTATATTAAAAAAAATTTTTTTTTTAAAAAGGGGAGTGATATAATTCCTACGAGAACTGTCCCAGAATGTCGATATATGAAAACTAGTCAAAGATTATACGAAGCACTAAGTCCTATGAAGCATCTAAAGCGGATCAGGAGAAAACATATCTCCCACTGGCGAATCTCTTTTCCTTACCCCTTCCCTATAACGCTCCATTCCTATAGTATATACTCAATCTATATAACGAAGTATATCACACCCTTTACCGGAGTGGAGCGATAGTGAAATGGTACAATGTCCTCTCCCCCTTTGGAATCCCCATCGGGCCCCCCGTGCAGGACCCCCCCCATACTCCTACATGTAGGACCTCCTAGGTGTGAGGATCCCGGCATATAAACTATGGAATTGCAATGTGTACTGTATGTATTGTTTGTAGTATATGTATGTAATGTGTGTTATGTGAGGGTTTTAAAGTGCATAGGAGAGTTTTTAATATCAAGAAGAACCTTTTGATGTCCTTTAACATTTATAGACTTAAAGTGGTCTCTAGTGCTAGCAAAGACTGGTTTGACTTGACCGATGTGTTAGTTTAAGATGACTAGCCTCATTGGCTATAGAATTGCACCCCTTTAAACATCCCTATTGTACAATGTGGTATAATTATTTTGATCATGGTCTACATTACTACTATTGTTTGGGATCTGAAAGAAAATAAATGCTATGGGCTGGATGTAATGGGTTGCTAGTCCAGCGACTGTGAGGGATGCAATCATTTACAAGGCAAAACCATGACTGCCCCTTTAAAAAAAAATAACCCTCAGCATTTGGGCCGCATCCTGCACGGCAGTTCGGGCTCACAGACACATTACATCTAGACCAACTGGAGCAAAAATCACACAAAAGCTTGTTTTTTTCCAACTGCGCTAATAAGGATTTTATTCATATACATGTTTGCTTTTGGTCATAAAATCAAGGAGGCTTCTTCTTTCAATAGTAATAATGATTAACACATACATATAAAAATAATACATGTAAAGTGTACTGATATGTTCCACTACACAAATAAAAATATCACATAACTTATATGCACCAGCAATATATTAGGTACTGCAATTATACCATATGCATCCACAGATGTTAATAATGGTTAGGATAACAAGGTAATTATAATACAATATATAATAGTAATCTCCAGTATAAAAAGCTGGGGAGTGATGAACTGTGTGTGGCTTCAGGTAGGGTGGTCCAAAGCTGATGGACAGGGCATGTGACCCCCTATCCCAAATCACTGACATCTTCACCAACCAGGGTAGCAGTACAGTGAGCCCTGCCAACCTCCATCCAAAAGCAATACTGGGATATGAGCTGCATATAGGTTGGGACTTGGCGGGTGGTTCATTTGTTTACCATTATATTGTAGCATAATAGAAGAAGCTGTTACACTGTTGAAGCCAAAGTAACTAAAGAAAGGTTTTATAGATCACGGACGTCGGCATTCCTGAATATCTTTTCCCTGGTTTATGTATGCATAAACACAGTATGGCTCTGAAACCATGAGCTAGGTATCACAATGAGCATATGCAACGGGTTGTAATTAATTTAGTGTATGGTATGTCAGGCAGGTGTAATGCACACTTGCTCTGTCAGAAGAACAGCTGGATGGAAACGTTCTGCCCATACATATGCAAATGTCAACACATTAAACATATCTTTATAGATGTATCTTTATTTTATTTCACTATAATACTCAGCACACGTATTACACAACAAGCACATTTAAATGCCCTGTGGTGCATTTGGATACCCTCCATCTCACACACCTGCTTTCCCCATATCCTATATTCTCCTTACGGAACTCTCTGTTTGGACATTGCACTTACCTCTTTGACTGCTGCACTTTTTGATTGATTTTAGTTTTTCTGCACATCTGTCTGCATCATTTCTGTGAAAGGATGACAATTGAGCGCTCGACACATGACGTGAGCAAACACGCAAAAACTAAAGGTCACAAAAAGAGCTGTAAATGTTGCTAATGCTTTTTACCTTTAACAGGTGTTACATATATTTTATAAATAGCACTCAATTCTCATCCTTTAACCAAACCATTATTTGAGCTGATTAGTCAAACAGTGCGGTCTTATATCTAATCTATTATTTCATTTCTGTGTCATTGTCAGTTACTTTATACTAATGGAAAGGCATACCGTCCGTTTGTCCCGTCTCCGCTGACCGACAGAAAACTATAAAAATATATACTGTATGGCTTCCCAGGATAAGACTCTACTTTTACTATGTGATCACAATGATATAGAATGACCAGGTTACACACTAGGAAAAATATATATTATACATTTATCAGAAGATATAATCAAACAGGAGCAAGTGCTTCATATTTAACATGTTGCTTTCAATATGGGAGAAAGAAGACCTTCCTCCATAACAGTGTCCAGACACCTCAAACCCCAACCACCACCACCGCCAGCTACCTTCTCTGTTTTATATAACTTTATCAGCAACAGAACACTGATCACAGCTGCATATATAATAAACACTGTTGACCATAGTGGTTGCAAGGCACTCAACCATCTGTGGTGCCTGAGGTATGTGACCATACCATTTAGATACATTTTAAAAATCATACATGCTCTGCACTCACCTAATTACACTCCAACTTGTATTTCATTTAAATTCAGGGAAAGTTTGATCCAAAATATGGCAATAAATTGTTGGGATTCTTACTATAAGAAAGTAAGACTTTGACGCAGTTGACCAGCATAACAAATGATTGCAATATTTTGAAACAAGCATTCCCTGAGTTTAAACGAAATACGGTTTGGAGTGTTATTCTGTGAGTGCAGAGCATGTATGATTCAGTTAAATGGTATGCTCACATACCCCAGGCACCATAGATGGTCATATTTGCTTTATTGTGTTTGTTTTCCTTTCTACTTTTTTGTATGGCATTTGCACATACTAGGACCAAAACTATATGTCAGATAAATATTAGTATACATAATAATATTACTAATAATAATAATACTAATAATAATTTTAGTTATATAGCGCTCTTTCTCCAATAGGTCGCAAGGCACTTAACAGATAGAATTAATGTAATACAGTACAGGAACAATGAAGTACAGAAAAGCTTTTCATAAACAATATTTAAAGGAATTACGGAAAAGCTTGAGCAAACAGAAAAGTCTTGAGCTAGTTTTTGAAGGATTTTAGAGAATTAAAATAATCAATTAAAATGTACATCATGTTTTTAATCTATATTTGTCATATGGAGCTTTACACAGTATTATCCAAGAACATGTGTACAAAAATCAGCTAATTATTAGCTAATTAAGCTAACTAATGGTGGAGCATGGAATGCATTTAATATATACCATAAAGCATTGATATACTGATAAAAATAAACTCACCAGATCAGTTCAAAATAAATTAAATCAAATTGGAGCCATGCTGCTTAAGTGATACATCAATACTAGTTATTAAGAGCCTGCTACTTTATGTTACTGATTTATATTATTACTGTAGTGCGGATGTAAAAGCTATTACAGTTACAGTTATGTACGTACTGCGCTTTTGATGTGAAAATTGTATTGTATTGTATTATGGTCTGGAAAAGGCTTCTTGCATTGCTGTTGTCATTTCATTACACAGCGTATCCCCTCTGTACAAACACTGGCTTTGCCCAAGGCGCACTGGTCTCTGGTCAAGAGATACAACTTTTTATGTCAAAATGAAAAATAAGGGTTGTGTTTACACACTGGAGCGATGTTAACCACTTCAGTGGTATGCCTGGAAATTTCTGGGGCTGAGCTGTGCTGCCTGCATGGGGTCGCCTAAGAGATTTCTGGGCATGCCACTGATTGATACAGTAGGTGTGAGCCAGTGGTATCTGTGGATGTGCACCTCTCTGGGCACCTCACCACAGTGGAATCTCCCACCTCCCCTCCTGTCACTCCCCCTTGCCCCTCTATCCTGCGATCATACGCCTGCTGCTGCCCCCGCCACCATTAGTTGCAGTGAGCAGGCGGTAGGCTTGGGATGTTCAGTGCAGTTCGGGGGGGGGGGAATAGGGAGTTCGGGCGCCCAAGTCCTCCCAATCCATCCCGAACATCCCCAAACCTGCCACCGCTCACTGTCTGCTGTGGATGGCAGCTGGGGCAGCAGGGGGGGGGGGGGTGGCCCTACGTTCTGTGGTGGGTTTTGTTGGGGCCAAACAATCCTGCCCTTGCAGGTTTGTCCTGTTCCAGCAAAGCCCACCACTCAAGGGGTAGATGAAGGACAAAACATGATTTTCCATCCTTCATTAACATACTACAGGACACTAGCGATATCTTCAGGTTTGATGTGCAGCACATGTGCAGACAATTGACATATTCAATACACACTTAGGGACAGATTCTCTAAGCTTCAAAAGTGATAAAATGGAGAGTGATAAACAGCCAGCCAATAAGCTCCTGTCTGACATTTTTCAAACACAGTCTGTGACATGGCAGGAAGGAGCTGATTGACGGTCTGTTTATCACTCTCCGAATCTGGCCCTGAATATATAGATATCACAAATAAGCATATGGATCCAACATCGCTCCAGCTTTAGACTCAACAATGTTTAAAGTGCTTCAAAATGTGATCTCAGAAGTCGGTACTTGTGTATTTTGGCGGCGCCCATCGCATCGCATACCATAAGGCATACGATGGTATGCGATGTGACGCGATATCTCGCGATATTGTACAATACCATACAATTTTACAATTGTATGACATTGTATATGGCATACAATGCCATACAATGCGATGCGATTAAACATTGTATAAGCACCCTAATGGGTGCTTACAATGTTAAATGCACCCCCTCGTCACCCCCCCACTATAAACGTCAACCCGAAGCGTGGCGAGCGCAGCGAGCCCGCGTGGGGCGGCGGTACGCGTCCTCCGACCTTTTCATACCTCCACTATCCACGTCGGCGTGGAGATGAGAATAGAAAGTGTGGCGAGCGCAGCGAGCCACCGAGCCCGAAGCGTGGCGAGCGGACGCGGGTACCTGTGAAGGCCGTGAGGGGACTCCGATACCTGTGAAGGTATCCGCGTCCCCTCGCGGGGCTCACTGCGCTCGCCACGCTTCGGGCTCGGTGGCTCGCTGCGCTCGCCACACTTTCTATTCTCAACTCCACGCCGACGTGGATAGTCGGGGTATGAAAAGGTCGGAGGACAAGTACCGCCGCCCCTCGCAGGCTCGCTGCGCTCGTCACGCTTCGGGTTCACGTTTATAGTGGGGGGGGGTGGCGTGGGGGTGCATTTAACATTGTAAGCACCCATTACGGTGCTTAAAAGCACCCTTTAGGGTGCTTATACAATCTTTCATCGTATAGGGGGAAAAAATCGCATTGCATCGCATGCCATCGGGTGCATGGCATGCGATGCGATTAAAACATTGCGCGATGGGAATCGGGGGCGCCACTATAATACACAAGTACCCAGAAGTCATATCAAAAGTTTGAGTCCAGTGAAGCAGAAAAAGCATATAGAGGACCGAGGATGCTAAAAATTAGAAATGTGCAGGCTCTGATTTACTCTGATTTCAAAGCAGGATCTTATTGGCTATCAACTGTCAACAACTGTCATGTGATTTGGGATAGCCAATACGATCCTGCTTTGAAATCAGAGTAAATCAGAGCCTGCACATCTCTACTAAAAATACAATACTACATTGTGCTCCTTTTTCTTTTTGTTTTTAGGGGATTTACTAAGCAGATCAAGATGTGTGAGAAGATGCTGAAAGCACCAGCATTCCGATTACACAGATCATATTTAGTATTAATATTAATATTATTATTATTATTATTATTATTATCCTATGGCACGCACAAGAAATTTGCAGTGTCCAATTACAGAGAACATGAACAAATAGGCAAACAGGAAACAGTGACTTACAGTATAGTTGAAGACAATGTCGGACAAGGACAGGGTACATATATTTATTTATTTACTTATTAACAGTTTCTTATACAGCGCAGCAGGATCCGTTGGGCTTTACAATTAGAAATAGGGATAAAACAAACTGGACAGGTACAGAAGGTCAAATGGTACGAGGGCCCTGCTCGCAAGATTACAATCTATAGGGGAAAAGGCATTGATACACAAGGACAGGTATTCTGTATTACATAATGGTCCACTAGGTTGTAAAGGTTCTTGGTGGGATGAATGGTATGTTGATTCAGCAAAGTAAGCCAGGGGTGAGGCAGAAAATAAGAGAGCATGTTTGTGCTCTACTTTTCTCAATCTATACCTTCTCACTTGGGAAACTAATCAACTCTTTTGGATTTCAGTATCAACTATACGCTGATGATACTCAAATCTATCTTTCCTCCCCGTAATTGTCACCATCAGTATTGCTCCACGTCTCTGAATGTCTTTCTGCAATTTCATCTTAGATGTCATCTTGCCACCTCAAACTCAACATTTCCAAAACAGAATTAATTATATTCCCACCAGCCAAGAGTAGTTACCAACCTGATACTGTATACTCTATCACGGTTGAGAACACAACAATTAGTCCTACTCCACAAGCTCGATGCCTAAGGGTCATCCTCAATTCTGAACTGTCCTTCATTCCTCACATTCAATCTGTCTCTAAATCATGTTACATGCATCTAAAAAACATATTCAAACTTCGTACGTACCTTACACAAGACACTGCAAAAACTCTAATCCATGCACTCATTATATCACACATTGACTATTGCAATAGCCTCCTTGCCTGTCTCCCTAAGAAAAGACTCTCACCACTACAATCCATTTTGAATGTAGCTTCAAGGCTGATCTTCCTGGCTAGACGTTCATCGTCTGCTGATCCACTCTGCCAGTCCCTCCATTGGTTGCCTGTATATTACCGCATTCAAAATAAAATACTTCTACTTACATACAATCAAAATACATCTCAAAATATATCCCCACCCGACCTCTCCGCTCTGCACAAGATCTGCGTCTCTCATCCACACTCATTACTCGCTCCCACTTACACTTGCAGGATTTTTGTCCCTATGGAATGCCCTTCCGCGCACACTAAGACTCTCCTCTAGCTTCCAAACTTTCAAGCATTCCCTGAAAACTCACCTCTTCAGGTAGCTTATCATATTCAGGCCCCCCACACAACCTCCAGTAGCATTTATAACTAATTGCATCCCATCAGGACTGTCCTGTAATCTGATGGGACTGCCATGCTATGGAATTCTATCCTTATGTATCCCTCCTATTATCCCTATAGATTGTAAACTTGCGAGCAGGGCCCTACTACCTCCATGTCGGTTTGTATCTACCCAGTTTGTTTAATCACTGTTGTTTCCAATGGTAAAGCGCAAAGGAATATGCTGCGCTATATAAGAAACGGTAAATAAATAATGAATAACTAAGGATGTAATTTGATTTGGAAAGGTTTATAAATGTAATGTGGGCAGTTCTGGAATCAGATAAGCTTGCCATAGCTGCATCAGCAGATGACACCGAAATAAGTATCATGGTGACAGAAAGGATTTGTTGCCATAGAAGACAGACAATGGTGAAACAGATACGGTAGATACTTGAGCATGGCAGTGGGTTAGGATGGGATTTCGCTGGGTTTGGTGAAGAAGGTCTGAGGGAGAGAGGGAGAGAATACCAGAGAAAGGGAAAAGCATGTTGAAAATCTTGGAGGTAGGAGTGGGAGGAGATAATCAGTAGGCAGAAGAGGCGGCCTGCAAGAGCGATCTATACAGTAATAACATACAGATGGAGCAGCTCTCATTTGAGCTGCTCCTGGCAATAGAATCGCCATCTGCTGCCGTTCGCCAATTGACAAAAGGGAGTGGGCATGCAACAGATGCTCGTGTGCCCCCTTCTGTCAGAGCCGGCCACCGCCCTCCGCCTGCTCCCCGCTAAACCTGCCCGTCTCCCTGAAGCAGAGATGGGCAGGGAATCTGCTCCCTGCTGCTGTGCTGATGGGGTCGGGCGAGCATATGAGAAGCTCACGCACCCCGTCAGATGGAGCGCCTGACCCCCAGCGTGTGCTAGCACAGGGGATCTGGCGATTCCTCAGGCTGGCTGGCTTGGTTCCCCCTTTCTGTAATATATAATCACATTATATATATGCCGCCCAGTTTTGCTCAGTTTTGTGGCCACACCCACCCATGCGCCCACATTACGCCGACTCTGCACGAGTTCTTTCACTAGCGTATTTCTACTTGTAAGGTCGCGAGCCCAAACCTGCACATGCTCCTTGCGAATGGTAAGATGTCTGAGCGAGTAAACCAAAATAAGGGCCATAGAACTCCCATCTTAGTAAATTTAACCCTTAAACCGTGTACACATGGGCTGAAATTGCTGGCAATATGGTCGCTGGCGACCATATTGCCAGTGATGGGAGTGTGCCAGTCGCTGTCGTTGTGTGCGCGCTCCTGTTTTCAGCCCCGTTATAATCGCTGGTCGCAGGAGCTTGATCCTGCGACCAACTGATTACCTCTGTGGCTCCCCCGGCAGAGGTTTCTTTTCATCAGCGACCATCTCTGGTCGCTGATGAAAAGGAGACATTGAGCGATATATCAATCGGCGATATATCGCTCGCAGGCGATATATCGCCCCGTGTGTACGCACCTTTAGACTCTGTCTCCAGAATCTATATTTTCTAGCAACTGATTTAGAATTCGATCAGCAATAACCAACGTACCGTAACAATCTTGCACGATGTTTAATATAGGTTTGAAAAGCTTTTATGTGTAAGTACATATCAAACCCCTTTGAAATATTCGAAAATTCTCTTTCAATATTTAAACTTTCAATAAACTCTGAATTCTTCAGTAATTATACATTTTTTATGGTGCTGATTGAGTGCAGGGTCTTTTAATGATACTACAATCTGCACATATTGCAAAGCATCTGGAAAAAGCACAAAATAAATGCCCAGGCAGGTGTAAATGCGGATCCAGAATGCTTTAAATAGATTTGTACATTACATTTGCTGCACCAACAGATGAAAGTTGTCAAAAGCGATCAACATTCTTACATATCAGTATAAAGTTGCGGCGCAAGCAATTCATTGTTTTTTTAAGATATTGTTGTTGCTTCTTGTAGAATGTAGTGCTTGGAGGATTTTTATCCAAGTTGTTTTCCATTAAAAGTGTTGTTTGATATAATTCATCTTCAATTTTGGTTCTATTTCCTTTGGGGTTCTATTACAGCACCTGCTATGCCACTCTGATTGTCATACTGACAGTGATTTATCAAATACATTAAATCTGCTATATCTCTTGCTGGCATAGCTTATTTTTCAAATATTAAATCACTGTAGTGTCCCTCCTAGCCTGCCCTGACCCTCTTAATGTATCTTCATATTGCTTTAAAAATGAAATGTGACTTTATATACAGGACTGTTTCCTGATACAAAATATGATGGCATTAATATCTATTGAAACAGTATGAAGGTAAAAGAAATATGGTGGAAATCCAGTGGCAGAATAAAATAATTCATTGCACTCTTAAGTTGTCTTTTTCTTAGTTCGTTTTAGGTGGTAGAAAGGATAATAAATTTATTTATGCTGTTGGGTGTTCCTGGCTGAAGCAATAGTATTTCAACGTGAGATATTATTTACCATTACGGCATAATACTGTACAATGGGATGACTTTGGTTCTGATGGATGCAGTATGTGTAAGCAGCCCGTAGGGGTGGTAATGGGCACATATGAGCAGATTGTTGCCTGCTGCAGAAATAGGATGGGCTTCATACAATACATATAATGAGGCCATAGACAAGCCACTGGTTGGGGGTCTTCTCCACCTTTGATCGGTCCATGCAAAAAACACCTCCACAATTACACATGAAAATATGTATATACAGTAGCTATATGTTATATTTGTGCAGATAAATGGGGAACTCAAATTGGTTTACAGAGCACTTACTAGGAGAACGCTGTTGTAGATGTCATATGTGAAGAATCAGAGCATGTAAAGGTGTAATTGGTTAGCATTACTGCCTCACAGCACTGAGGTCATGGGTTCGATTCCCACCATAGGCCTAATTGTGTTAATAAAGTGCAGAACGACACGAAACGCGTTGGTTAGAAGGCGGACACTCCACTATCACCCCGCTATCACCTGCAGCCAGGGCTTAAAGTGGCCCTGGAGAGGTGGTGGAACTCCGTTCCCCTAATGGGGGGTTAGGGAAATGGAGTTCCACCACCCCCTGTTAGGCAGAGCCTAGACCAGTACCTGGGAATTTGTGCCCTACCACCCATAATGGGATAATGGTCCCATAACACAATCGTGTACACATTACACTGCATGTAGTGCCCTTGATTTATATTAAACCATACAGTAATGCCCCTTATACACATAATGTCCACAGTTGTTCATCTTTACATTACATATGCTGTGCCAGAAGAAGAAGAAGCTGCTTTTCTGTTGAAATTACTTTTCAGGACTGTGGTAGAGGCGGAACTCAGTTCCCCCTACCATTAGAGGTGGTGGAACTCAGTTCCACCCAGTTCCCCCTCACTTTAACCCCTGCCTGCAGCCGAACAAGAAGATCAGACGCCGGGACTCTGGTCGTCCACTTCTCCTGCTGCACCCTGCCACACACGTGACTACAGATCGGAAGCCGTGGCTAAAGTAATATCAACAGTCACTAAGCTGTGCCGAAGGTTCCTGGAAGGTAGGGACAGTCAACTATTTCCAACTAGCGACTCCACCACTCCAAAGGAGTGTAAACAATGTTTTATACACTTTCCCTTTTTACAGGTGCCCACTCTTTTTTGATATCACACTCATAGCATTCCTTATAGTATTTTAACTAACTGTGTCGAGTTTATATATTCATTTTGAACTTGCAGGGGATTCCTTGATGTACTCCGGTCTCCTCCCAAATTCAAAAGTGTTAAATGGGCAGATAAGGGCCAGATGTACTAAGCCATGAAAAGTGATAAAATGGAGAGCTATAAACCACCAACCAATCAGCTCCTACAAGTCATTTTTCAAACACAGTCTGTGACATGACAAGTAGGAGATGATTGGCTGGTGGCTTATCACTCTCCATGTTATCACTTTTCAAGCTTAGTACATCTGGCCAAGTAGTTCTTATCTGCCGTAAAATGTTATGTTTTTGTGTGGTGCTTGCCTCCCTTTGAATCCAGGTCCAATTTCCACGAAGGCAAGTCTTATTTAAAATAGCCTTAGCGATACTTGCCCACGGTAGCATTTGGTCTGGTATCTCAATTATTACATTAAAAAATAGCAAAAATGTATGAAAATAAATAAAATACAAATGTATATATTTAAAAAGAGTTACATAAATATAAACACTTTATTAAAGATATTTTTTTTATTTAAAAAAATATATATTTGAATATGTTTTCATTTGGAATATATCACTGGATTATACAGCAATTTAGCAAGAGATACAAAGCAACATATATTAACATCAGGGAA
This sequence comes from Crinia signifera, assembly GCF_055691185.1. Taxonomy (NCBI): domain Eukaryota; kingdom Metazoa; phylum Chordata; class Amphibia; order Anura; family Myobatrachidae; genus Crinia; species Crinia signifera. The sequence continues at coordinate 89,829,341 of NC_139217.1, read as the reverse complement.
GGGCTGCATCTTGCATTGCATTTTGCATGTGATTTACCCACCTCTCACCACATGCATATAAAGTATGTATGCGTTTAACACTGTATGCATGAAGAAAATTCCATGGATTGGATGTTGGTAGTGAATGAGGGTCCGTCAGGTGTTTTTGTGCTATATAAGATGATTACTTTTTAAAAAATGATGAGTATGCTTCCCCTACTGGCTGAAACCATCCACCATGCCACCCCCATCTACCATCAGTCCGGACCTCCAGCACCACACTACAAACCCATCCTTCTCCCAGTGAGATACAATATTGTCTGTTGCTGCACCAAAGGCCGACAGTAACACATAGAATTATTTATAAAAAATAAAAACCTTATTTTCAGCTTTGTGGTTACTTCAGCCTACCTAATTGTATCATTTAATGCCATGAAATAAAAAATTATTACAGTTGGATATTAAGAAGAAATGAAAAAATATTTGACTCTCATACTAAAACGACATCACTGGCCAGTTTTACATCAATACACACAAATGGGATGATTTAGGCCGGTATCTTATTACGGGATGCAGTTACAATCCCGGCGGTCGGGATCCCGGCGTTCAGAATCCCGACGCCGGAATCCCGACCGCCGAAATGCCGACACATTCTCCCTCCGTGGGTGTCCACGACACCCCTGGAGGGAGAATAAATTAGTGTGCCGAGCGTAGCGAGGCACCGGGCCCGCTGCGTGGCGAGCGCAGCGAGCCCGCAATGGGGGGCGATCCACGTCCCCCCCTTGTCGGCATTTCGGCTGTCGGAATTCTGGCGTCGGGATTCTGAACGCTGGGATCCCGACCGCCGTGATTCAATACTGAATCCCTTATTACAGTAGATGTGGTAATTGGCAATGGCTAATTGACACACCTGGGTCTATCCTATAGCTTTGATACCAGCAGTTATCAGGGATTATGCTTTACGCACCTCAGGCACGTGAAACAAAATCCCCGGTAACCAACCTTTAGAGCCTCAATTGTTTGCTCAAAACACATGGATGCATATTCACACAAAGTGCATCAGTATTTTGATTAACATGTAGCTAAGGTGTGCATTAGATTCCAAACACAGTTGTGGAAAGTGACAGTATGTACTGTACGTAGATGCATATATACATATGTAGGCAAACTGATTCATTCAACTGTGAATCACCACCTAAACACACTGCATTATGGTTCATTATGTTGGTGGAGGGAAGATATGTGTTTCATCCTAAACAAGTAGTTTTATCTTACATCTGCATTAGTTCTATACTAAAGTATTTGGATTGAACTTACATTTATCTTACCTCTACTCAGATATAAGAGAACTTTGGTCTGTTATCTGTTTATTGCAATTGTGATAGCTAATCCGGTCTATTATGTTTGTTGTATTGTGTAAGAAGATACCAAACAATTTGGTTGATGGAACTTACGTCATGTGAGCAGTTCAATTACCGTACCGTGACATTTGTGTCCATATGTTACATAAATCACACACAATAACACTATGGGCCAGATGCACTAAGCTTCAAAAGTGATAAAATGGAGAGTGATAAACAGCCAGCCAATCAGCTCCTACTTGCCATGTCACAGATTGTGTTTGAAAAATGTCAGACAGGAGCTGATTGGTTGGTTGTTTATCACTCTCTATTTTATCACTTTTGAAGCTTAGTGCATCTGGCCTGATGTATGTAGCAAATTAGGCAATCTATCACAGCTATTACTGTGTGAATTGCACACTTTGTGCTAGGGACATATTCATTTCGGTGTTGCACCTTATTTGTCATTTTTGTATGTGGAAAGCAACAATGCAGGAAGATGATTGGTGTCAAAATATACAGTTTGTACCCCATCCTGTGAAAATCACTAGCAAAGAAAAATGACAGCAGGTTCCTATATACATGTATAAGTACTTAAGTTCCCATTTCCCATCCAGAGTAAAAGAAATGCAGTCATTCACTAATCAGCTGACTTGACTACTGCAATTACACTCAGCAGATTGTCCTGTGACACATGCATACACTGTGGGTTTTTTTCTTGCGTAATTTCCATCCTGTGATAATACCTATACTAATGATTGCAGACACTACCCGACGGGATACCCCCACCCATTCCTCTACCCCGCCCCATTCAAGTGGGTTTCAAGAAAAAGCAGACTTTTGACAGAAAACAAAGCTTTGCATACTTGTAGCTGAGAAATCCTTTTGAAACATGGTTATACCTCCTGCTGATTTCATACCAAGGAAGTGTGTACGGGATTTGAACTTGTCAAAATGTGCTAAACTCTTCTGCATTTAAAGTAGCACTTTTTTTTAACTGAATAATCACAGCAACATAACACTCCTGCCTTCTTATAACCAGACCTACAGTACCGAATATAAACAATATAAATTATATGTAATTTGCTGCTGAATGAAAATTATAGCAAATTATATAGATTATTTAGCTTACTAATAGAAGAACTCTGACATGTTGGATGTGCACAGGACCACTAGGCAAGTCTAGGCATTTGCCTAGGGCACCGGCCACTGGAGGGCGGCATTTCGCCCCCCATGCCACGGGTTACCTGTTGTGCCGTCTGGGGAGGAAGGGGTGTCTATTCCGGGATCTGACAGGAGCCTGCACGGGTGCCTGTCCTGCGACGCTTTGTGTATAAACTTGGCGGCGGCGGGGGACCCTGCAGTGAATAATAAATAACTAGCACTATGCGGCGGCGCGGGAAGCGCTTCTATTTTGAAAACACTGGCCGCACGCTGATTCAGCCAATCAGCGTGCGGCCAGTGTTTTCAAAACAGATGCGCTTCCCACCCGACCGCCGGATAGAGCTAGTTATTTATTATTCACTGCAGGGACCCCCGCCGCCGCCAGGTTTATACACAAAGCGTTGCAGGACAGGTACCCGCGCAGGCTCCTGTCAGATCCCGGAATAGACACCCCTTCCTCCCCAGAAGGTGCAACAGGTACCCCCCCCCACACACACACACACACCATGGCACTGGGGCGCCCCCACCCCGACTCGCCTGGGTCGCTTCGGTGCCTTGCACCGCCCCTGGATGTGCATCATATCGAAAAGCATCAGATCGACAACAGAACATTGACATGGTCACAACGTTGACATCCAGAATATGCAGAACTCAATAAACTAGTGGTTTTAAGAATAATTGATATTGATAGCCACCCAGCATGGGGCATTGGTATTGATACCATTGCATGGGGCTGACAAAAACTCCCTGAAAAGCAAATTGAGTTTCTGGTACATTTGTAGTGGATACAGGGAAGAGCTGGATTACATAGTTACATAGGGCCTTATTCTAGTTCACTCTTAGAGGCAAATTCCTTCTTAGATGGACAACACCATGTGCACTGCAGGGGGGGCAGATATAACATGTGCAGAGAGAATTAGATTTGGGTGAGTAATTTTGTTTCTGTGCAGGGTAAGTACTGGCTGCTTTATTTTTACACTGCAATATAGATCTCACTTTGAAGTAAAACCCCACCCAAATCTAATTCTCTCTGCACATGTTACATCTGCCCCACCTGCAGTGCACAGGGTTTTGTCCAGCTAAGAAGGATTTTGTAAGAAAGAGTGAACTAGAATAAGGCCCTTAGTAACCAAAAAGAAAGAAAAACGCATTTTGGGCGCACAAATTAAATGTGAAGTTAAACTAAGACATAGCTTTTAATGTAGACTTCTTAAAATAAATGGCACATATTTATAATTCATTAATTTATGAATGTTGTGTGATAGATCTGCTGCTCAATCTTAGTATTGATCATCAGTTTGTCACACATTAGTTTTCATTTGATGCACAATATCATCATTGGTGTGGTGACCAGTGTGACCATAGGCAACACAAATACATAAGCAATCCCCTGTGTGGTATCCTTAGGAAAAATCTATCGTTTTTAAGGCACACTAAACACAATCTTTGTAGGGGCTAAAAGAAAAAGCATAAATATATATATATATATATATTTAGTACACCTACCCCCCCCCCCCCCCCCCCCCCTGCGGAAGGAGTCCAAACCGGCACACGAGTAGTGAAGAAAAAATATGTGGTTTATTCCATAAGTACAAGAGTTATAACAGCGGTCCCGACAGCTGTTTCAACTGGGTCCTACCAGTCTTCATCAGGGGCCAGTTGAAACAGCTGTCGGGACCGCTGTGCCGGTTTGGACTCCTTCCGCAGTGGGGGGGGTAAGTGTACTGTATTACTATTATGGACCAGGCACCTAATTCTACTGTTTAAATGATTGGAGTGCCGCCCTGTTACCCAATCCCTTATATATATATATATATATATATATATATATATAGTGCAGCAGAGATGGAGATTCCGCGGCCATTCACTGCAGCACACAGGAGACTGTGTAGCTGCTGACACCTGCTGGGCTGGGGGTCAGGGTGCATTGTGCCCCCCACTGTCATTTATTTATTTAAGCTCCGTCGCAGCCGCCCGCCCACCCACCAAGAGAATGGCAGAGAGGTGACAGCCAGGTAGCCATGCTACATTATAATAGCGGCCAGGAAGACGGCACTAGCTGTATCATTAGTATCATGCTCTTCCCATCCACTTCTGGATGTAGCCGTCATTGGTCTGAGCAAATTTGCTCTAGTACTGAGTGAAAGAGACTGGACTGAAAATAGACAGCTGTTTGCATTCGCTCACCACTGAATAACCGACAATTGAACCTGTGCGTCCACCACAACATGCCACTGGGACACTTATCCTATGCCCATCTGCCTGCCAGTGACATCCACTCAGAAAGAAATAGAAATGCAGCTGAGATGCATGAACTGGCAAATCTAAAAATATGGTAATGGGTAGTTCCAGATTCAACTACTCCTGTAGTAGGGGGTACGACCTCACAAAAAGGGGGTGTGGCTTAGCAGGGATGACGCTCCTGCAAACCACTACCCCGATTGAAGCCTCAGAGTCTTAATCCTGTGTAGATATATATATTGAGACACTATATATAGATGTATATTAATGTGCATAATGTGCATGTTTAGCGTCCCAAGAGTAATTCAGGGTCTATTTCTCCACACTGTCTGTGTATAACATAGAAATAGACCCTGGATAGACTCCAGGTCATTAAACCAAAGGTCCTATCATTGCAAATGACAGCTCTTACCACAAGAGCTGTCCTTTGGGATTTTCTTCAATCATATGGCGATAGCAAATGAAGAGTTACGGGATGCAATGTAAAAAACGTAATGCTTGATGCATCCCGTCCCAGTGAGGTCACTGATTTATGCTAATACAAATGGAGATTTTTAGCAATGTGCTCTTTCCATTGACTATACACATCTGAAATCTCTGTAGCTACCTTGCTACAGTGGGGAAAAAAATATGTTTAGCATTTGCAATTTTTTGTAAAAATATTAATTATGGTTTTTGGAGATATGGGGAAAAAAATGAAAATATGAAGCAGAAGTCTACTCCAGAACTGCAGGCACTGTAAGTGTTAAAACATAAAATATGCAATGTCCAATGAGATGGTGGAATGGGTAGTGTTACTGCACTGAGGGTTTTGAGTTTGATTACTATCATGGCCCTAAAATGTGTAAATTAGGTTCGTTGCATGGTTTTCCACTTGCTGCTCCAGTTGTTTCCCAAAATATATCGGTCCAGAAAAAAATTAGCCCTATTGTGTATCTATGTGTATATGTGTCACTGATTTAGATAAACGTTACTGGGACTAATAGGAATGCCCAAATATTCTCTGTAAAATGCTCTCAGTAAAAAAAAAAAAATATTTACAGTATAGTATAAATAACTATTTATAAATAAATGTCCACAGATATCAGAATTATAATAAAAAGTACTTCAGTAACGGTTTTCAGGCTACTTCAAGTTCCAGGTAAACAATAATCAAACATTTTCAGATCAATCTCAATCATAAGAGGTACTAAATCTTTTGTTTAATATAAAAGTGGTGGTATTGGGGCTAAAAAACAGTGGTTCCCAAACAGATTGTCCCGGTGTGAGAGGGGTGTTGTAGCAGTGCAGTGTGGTGCCTGCTGCTGTGCAGGTGTCGTCGGACCACTTACCTGGCACTGCACCCTCTCACCTTCAGGCCATGACAAACGACGGTCCTGGAATTCTCCGGCACTCGGACACGAACACCTAGGAGGAAGGAGAGTAGGTGAGAGCTGTTCCTCCTGGATGAAGACCCATGCGCCCTTCGTCCCGCGACGTTGCTACAGAGGCACCCTCCGGGCTCCGGGAAACATCATCATCGGCACACAGCCTCAGAGCCCGGAGTGTCACCTATTGGCACTCGTGCACCTACAGAGGGATTCATCTTTGCAGGTGATGGCGATGGCGTTGCCAACCCCTGCCCCGCCGCCATCTGTATGCCGGAAGGGGACGCGCGTGCACTAGTGCCTGTTGGTGGCCACAGGCCTAGTGTCTGACTGGGGAACAGGCTTAGAGGTCTGAATGGGGGCACAGGCCTGGGGCCTGGCTAATGGAGTCCCCTCACCTAGTGCCTGGCTATTTGGGCCTCGGGCCTCATGCCTGGGGCCTGGAGGGCCCAACACTTAGGAAGCCCCCGGGCCTAATGCCCGACCTACTGTGGAAGGGGCCACGGGGAGGAGGGCCTGAAAATGAAGTGGCCATGGGCAGAGAGGGCCCGACTGAAATACCCACAGGCCGGAAGGGCCTGACAGTGCCCACGGGCCTAGTGCCCGACACCCGGTGGTCTCGGGTAGGAGGTAGGTGGCCTGGTGCCGCCTACCTGGTGTTGGGACAGGCCATCAGCTCTAGTGCTTTCTACCCCCGCTGGCCTCTCCGGAAGCCGCTTTGCTTCCTCCTCCAGAAGGCGCTGGAGATCTTCTTTCTTGATCCCCGCATCTTCTGGCCTCTTCCTTGGCCACCAGAACCCTTGTCTCCGCTGCCGCCATCTTCTGCTCTCTCCGGTGTCTTCTCTCCGCCAGCGTGGGACCCTCCTCCTCCTTCGCCTCCCGGCGGCGTCTGATGTCACGGCTCAAGGATGGCGCAGCAAGCTGTCAGCGCTGGGATCAGACATTTGATCCCAGCGCTGCCTGGAGCTTGGTCCCGCTGGGGACGCCACTCTCTCTCCCCCTGACACTGCTGCTCCGGTGCTGGGAGCAGGGGAGCACTCCCAGCACCGGGACACATCATTACATTGGCACCCTAGTCCCAAGCATGTTGGATATGGGAGACTCAACCTATTTACTTTATGCTTATAGTTTTATATCACAAATAATTTTAAAATTTTAATTAAAAAATGTTTCCTTAACATACTGTAACAATATCGTAAACAGAATCTATATATATTTTTCTCCCTTCGTCGTTAACCAAAATCAATAAATGAGGTACTATTTTAACGATTAAGTTCTCCACTTCTGACAAATTATTAATTTATAATTGCACATTGTATTGTTTTTATAAAAATTAATGTAAAAAATTGACTTTTGGGCCTAGAGTTCTTTCCCTGGATGCGTTGATACGGCACAGCTAAGATGATCAGTTTTGCTTGGCTACTCGAAATAGCTACAAATGACCCGGTTCTTCTTTCATCCTACTACAAACCGCCAAACTCTCTAATAAAATGAATCGTATTTTATTTGCATGCTAAATTTTCGCACAGGCCATCTAGTAATATAAATTCAGAATTGAACATTACAACAAAAAAAGTATGTATTTTCAATATTTAAATGGTATTTATACACATAAATGGTAAGACTAGTAATGGACATAATAAAAAATATCTAAGAACATTTGTAAATCTAGCAGAAATTCTCTACTACTATAATACCAATATAAATTTCAATATAAACATAAGTATTTGAGGAAAGGTACAGTTCCTAAAGCTTGATCAGTTGTAATAGATATGATGCACAGGAGACAGGAGAATGACTAATGTTGATCTTTATACAGAACAATCTGATAAAACCAATTCCATTACAGGGAATGTGATGGATAACACAAGAGGACACATTTTTCCTCGGAGAAATTATAAACAAACATGTGAAGAAGAGATACTTAGACCAACTTAGATAATGATTTGATTGATGGCAAAACACACAACTGTTCCTTTGAGCTAAAGTAAAATCTACTAAGAATTATAGACTCAACAAACAATGTTTGTTGTTTATAGAAAGCTTAAAACTTCACGTATTGCTGCTGACAAGATCTGGTAGTATTAGATCTCGTACTCATGGGTGCTGAATAATCAACGCCTGATAAAAGTGCATACTGTACAAAGCCTTGTAAGTTGTGCTTTTATTTAATAGAGTATTCAAACTATTTTCTCCAAGGTTCCCAATAGCATAGTATCATACGTACTTATGAGTCATCCAATGGAACTGTATTGTTGAGATTGAATACTTGCATATGCTGCATGGAATGTGGAAATTAAAGCAAAGTAGTTACTAGTCGGATATTGGGTCTGATTCAGATGTGGGCTGAGGTGCTATCGCTGCTGCTTACATGCAAGACCGGAGTAAGTCTTCGGGGGGCCCTGGTCACTTTAGACAGGTAGGCCCCCTTGCACTGGTCATTACTGGCCGCAAACTGCATGAGAGAATATTACACTGTCGATACACATGGAGTAAAGGCAGTATAAACTTGGTCAATGGGTAACTGCAGGGGGGGATGTTAATTATATATATATATATATATATATATATACAATTGAGGGTTTGGACTCTGTATTGCGCTAAATACTGATGCAGCACCTCCAAAATTCCTCCTGTTAGTGAGGAATAGCAAGAAATACAGACAAAGGGGGTGATTGGAGTGCGCAACCTAATGTCCTTATGGTCACATGTATATCATGTACCACCCAGTTCATCCAATCAATCAATCAATGTACTCAGAAGTCCTTTCTGAAGATGATTTCTGTAAGTCCAATATTGAATATGTTCGCAATAATCATGCAATTTTCATTTTTGAAAAATCTTTTTATTTCAAAACAACCTGACGCGTTTCGTCTTTACGACTTCATCAGGGGTACAACCGATGTATGATCATATGAATGATGATCCATACAGTAAGTATTGCCGATTAAAGTCGATTTTAATATATCAATATGGTATTGTGGGTATAGCCAACCTTTTACAAAAAGTTGGATATTCAATTGTTGGTGGGTGATCAATCGGTCACCAGCTTGGATCAGGGACTTCCAAATGAATGCCTCCTCCTTGCTCACTCTGGTGATATACATACCACATGAAAATCCTGTGTTTGTCCCTCTGTACCTTACTCTGTAGGACTGTAAGAGACCTCACAGGCTGAGTGCTGCCCCCATGAAAACCCTCCCATGATGAGGCTGCTGCTGTCCTCCATGGGCCTGAGAAGCATATAATGAGCTCCACCAATCAGAATTTAGCACAAACCTCTCAGCCTCTGCCCTCTTGTGCAAAGTGTCAACTTCCAGTAATGCACTGCACACTTGTGCAGTCAGTGTGCCTTGGCCCCCGATGCTCAGCACCATTAATCATTGTCACATTGGCAGATAGGTGAAGCTGCAGCACTAAAAAAATAAATAATAATAATAATAATAATAAAAAAACATATCGACCACAGGGGGTGCCTAGATAGAGGGGGGCCCAAGGTTACTGACCCCCTGTGCCCCCCCCTCCCCCTTAATCCGGTCCTGCTTACAGTACATGGACTTTAAGGAATTCAAACATATAATTATTTCCTGTTTATTTAGTGGAGTTTTGAACCATTGAGCAATATTAGTAAATACCTCCCCTTTTAAATCAAAAAGTGAAACCACTGAACATGCTTTATAGGGAGACACGTTTCTATTTTACCTACAGACATGCACAAATCCTGTAATTATGCTCAGGATAGATTAGACAAAACCACTGTTTTCAAAAAATCTGTAATTTTATTCTGTGAAGGGGCATGCTATTTTTAGTCATGCTCCCTCCACAGCGCCCCTGCCAGCTCTCCGGGGGGGGGGGGGGGGCAGTTTGTGCTGCCTGTGTCCCTGGGAGCCCCCCCCCCCACATTCCGGCACGGGCAGGGAGGCTTCCAACTCCCTGTCTGCCGCCGTCCCCCAGCTTCACGTGACATTCACTGCAGGGGTTGAAAAACGCTGTCAGGGGCAGCAAGCCCCTGCTGCGTTGAATAGGGTGAGAGGGAGGGCAGGCAGCGAATGCTCCAGCCCTCCCGAACGCGGCGAATGTGCACCGAATCCTAAACAGGATTTGCTGCACATGCTGATAATGATCAATGAATACTGCCCATACTGTATATGCTAGTTTAAAAAATGTGATTATTATTAATTGAGGTGTTATATGGTCAGCATATAAAAACATTGATAAGGTATAAAGACACAATCATTAATTAGAAAAAGTGTTTTACTAGTAAAATTACATTTTCTTTATGTTTTACAGGTTGAGTATCCTTATCCAAATATCCATTATCCAAATTACTCCAAAAACCATGGTCTCCAAAATGTACTTTTTTCTTATTTACTAAAAACCTGCTGGGTACATCTGCAACTGGCATTACTGGGAAATGATATGTAACTGGCACTAATGGGTACATCTGTGACTGGCACTACTGGGACATGATATGTAACTGGCACTACTGGGTACATCTGTGACTGGCACTACTGGGACATGATATGTAACTGGCACTACCGGGAAATGATATGTAACTGGCACTACTGGGGAAATGAGATGTAACTGGCACTACTGAGGACATGATATGTAACTGGCACTAAATATGTGCAAGAACATGATTGCTTGGCATTCACATTCAGGGCCAAATGTAATAGGTTGAGAGTTTCAGAAAGTGAGAGATTTTGGGAGAGTTTTCCCATGTTTTTTAAAGCAGCAATCATCTACGTGGCAAAATCAACCTGGTTTTGCAAGGTAATTGATTGCTGCTTTGAAAAAAAGGGGCAAACTCTCCCAAAATCTCTCACTTTCTGAAACCTTAACCCTATTACATTTGGCCCTCAGTGTCTGAGATAGAACACAAACTTTATTTGATGTTTTAAATCCTTTTTCATGCACAAATAAAATATATTTGTGTGTATTTCATGTGTTTGATGTGTTTATACAACATACATGCAAGATATCTCATTCAAATATAAAAATGTTCCAAAATAAAATAATCCGTTATACAAAATGCTGCTGGTCCCCAGCATTTTGAATAAGGGATACTCAACCTGCATAAACAAACAGACTTTCCATTGGACATCAGCTAGACACTAATAAATGTGTATACATTATTGATTCTTTGGGGATTACCTACTACTGTATGCTCTAGAGACAGGGCCTGATTAAAGGTTCCAGGTGCCCTAGGCTAATGCACATGTAGCTCCCTTGTCATGCTGCTAAACACACATCTATGGGTGATTAGGGAGTCACCATTCAAACTGCCCATGTGTGTGTAATGAACGTTATACAACTGGCATGTAGGATATAATGCTTGTGGTGTGTGGAGACTTTGGCTTTAGGCTGCCCAGCTGGTGCTGTAGCACAATGTGCATAAAGCAGTGGTTCTATTAGTAAAATTCTTTAGGTGACAGCCATCTGGCAGTTACCTTAAGACTGTTTCCCCCTAGAGTACATCGAGACAGGTGATGGCTAAGAAGATGTCACGCACAAGGCGCCCCCCACCCCCATTCCTGGAGCCCTAGGCTACAGTATGATCAGCCTATTGGTTAATTAGGCACTGCCTAGAGATGTTGTTAATGCCACTAATTTCTACAAGTGGAGAAATGCGTTAAGGGACCAGTGCAACCTTTTGGATCCTGCAATTTTGATTTTTGATAACTGTGAAACTCTACTAGTATTTTCTACAGCTGGTGTTTTATCAAAATTTGAATTATTAGCACATAATCCAAAGCAATGCTGAGCTGTACAATCAGTATATTAGATGGACATGTTATTTTTTATCGTATAGGACATCAGTTTCTAATTGTTTACAGTATGGTTTTTGCCATTGTCTACAATATATGGAAACGAACATGAGTTTTCATATTCAGTACTAGGTACTGTAACTGGGATCACATGGTTTCTGTGAGACTCCACCATTGCTTCAGTTATAATTGAACATAATGAAATTGGAGCGATATCAAGCAACCATGATTTCAAGAAGTATATCTCATCTATTTAAAATTAATACCATACAAAATAAGACAAGTCATTTTCCACAATGCAAGGTCATTATTGGGCTAAAATTACAGGATGAACTGAACGGTACACTTTAATATTTGCAATCCTTTATACTTTGTACTCTATGAAAGTGAAAGCTGATTAATGACTACCCTCAGGAACTGGACTTTTCAACTTTTCTCCTCTCAACGTCACTTATTCTCTTATCCTGATGGCTGCTCTATCAGCAAAGCAGACTTCACAGTGCCACTTTCACAATGCTGCCAGGAGCATATTATGTGCCAGGAGCAGGGTGCATAATGAGGAAGCTGGGGCAATGGAGATGACCCTTCTGGGCTGGCCTCCATTGTTTTCAGTAGTTCAATCATTGCTACCAAGTAGCAATTTGTGATGTTTCTTGGCCATTTTGCACTTTGCAATTGACTGCCTCAGTCTGAGGATATAAACACAAAGGAAGTTAAAAAAGAATAACAATGCTGTTAGCAAACGCTGAATGAGGGCATGTTCAAATCAATAAATTAGTCCTAGAAATGTGAATCCCTTTTAAGCAAGATATTACAGTACTTGGCAGTGAGCAACCTCCCTTACTTACTGCCTACAGTGTAGGAACTATCACTCTTCTTGCTGCTTAATCCAAACATGATTTAACTGCTGCAATTCTGGAGAGCATTATTAAATGCTGACTTTACTTTCACCTATTGTAATGAATTTCATACAGTACATTCTTCTTAGAAATCATAGAAAACAATGTGTGTGTTATGATTCTGGTGTAACCCCACAGCCGTGACCGCTTTTTAGAATGGTCACAGCAAACCCTACTCTGACTCTGTTGTCTTCTCCAAAAGATGGCTGGTACCTATGGGGCTAGATCTTCACCTACAATAGCCACGCTTGGAGGGGAGAATAAATTCCACCCCAACTCTGGTGCCACCAGGTCATAAATGGGACAAAGTACCAGAGATCCATGAGAGTAACAAAAGGAGAGAGGACTAAGGGAACCTGACTGGAACTGATATGAAACTAATGGCTATCCAGCTTAAAAAAACAAGATCAGAAACTAATAGCATAAGCACCACAGGTGACCTAGTCACATACATAAGAATATTACACCACACAATAAGCACACCACATGAAAGCACAAAAACCACACGAACAGGAACAGAACAAAGGCGTTAAGGGCTAACTACCCTTATGGTACAAAAATTAAGATAAGCACAATACTGCAGTAATCTCTGGCAACACCAGAGTTTAATATACAAACGAGAACTGCTCTATATAAAGAGCGTACAGACCATAAAATACAGAAATAAAGGTACAAAACTGAGGTTAACCCGGTCTCCAGAACGGACAACTTATGGCACCGGAACTGGAACAGAGCTGCTGGGAAGGCACTTCAGGAACAGGGGACCAAAGCAAGCAGGAGTCAGAACAAAGCTGCAAAATGGCAGGAGGATTGCTTAAACAGAAGCTATCACTGGCTGGGCTGTGTTGAGCTGACTCCTTTAAAAAGGCCAGTGTGGCCAATCTCCATGGGAGCAGCCCATCCAGCCACCCAGCCCTGATTGCCAGCTGCGAGCAGGCGCTCTGGCCTGGCAACTGCCAAGCAAGGGAAGTGCGTACTCGGTTGCCGGGCAACTGCAGGGGCCTCTGGCGGAAGGTGCACCTGGCCGCTCCATCCCCCAGCATCCCTGGTTGCCGAACGACCGGCCCATCATTCTTTTGATTTTGGCTACAGTTGGGGCTATACTGGCAATCCAATGTGTCCAAATCCTTTTCTTTGCGGGAGTAAAAAGTATATTCAGCATTGGTATAAAAACTTGAAATTCTCTAGTCATGGCATATTGGGAAAAATTGATACATAAGCAAAATAGCGGGTCAAGTTTGAGGGTTAGAGAAAAATAAGAATTAAAGAAAGAGAAAATCTTGTTCCAAAAATCACGAATCTTACAACAGTACCAAAGGCAATGGAAGAAAGTTTCTTCGAGAACTAGGGGGCATATACTCTATATGAATAGATTCAATATGAACCTCCTGTAAATATGCTGAGACCAATAGTTTCATGGAGGATATATGATGGGTTATGAAAGAGTTGTACGTGGAGACATTAGTGATATTCTGTTTCCATCTATTGTTACGTTTTGTTGAGCAAGATTGAGAAGGGAGATTAACCACAATCCCATATATATCTTTGAGTTTGCAAGGGTGAGAGTCCCATTTTTTTGTGAACTTTAGCTAAGGTTGACGAGGGAATTGGAGCGAGTTACAATGGCGAGTCTGTAGGTACATGAAAAAATTAGGATTTGGAAGGGAGTATTTGTCTCTGATAGATGCAAATTTTAGAACTTTGCCACCCGGGTCAAAAACTTGTGAAGCTGCAAATAACACCATCTCCCGCCAAGCCAAGTATCCAGCATTTTGTAAGGAAGAAATGGAAGCATTGCTTCAAAAAATGTTGGTACTTATGTACTAACTGGGCTGCCGATTTTGAAATCGGGTCCATCGCATCGCATCGCATCCGACCATATCGCATGCGATGCGATGCGATGGACCCGATTTTTCCATAGGATTCAATGTTAAAATGGACTGAGTCCATTTTAACATGGAATTCAATGGGAAAAGGGGTCATTTTCATACCCCTACTATACAAGTGGGCATGGAGTTGGATGCCGTCCCCTCGCGGGGCTCGCTTCGCTCGCCACGCTTCGGGCTCGGTGGCTCGCTACGCTCGCCACAGGTTTATATCCAACTCCATGCCCACTTGGATAGTAGGGGTATGAAAAGGACCCCTTTTTCCCATTGAATTCCATGTTAAAATGGACTCAATCCATTTTAACATTGAATCCTATAGAAAAATCGGGTCATCGCATCGCATCGCATGCGATATGGTCGTATGCGATGCGATGCGATATCGCATCGCATCTGATTGTATGCCTTAAGTTAAGGTATACAATCAAAAAATCGGCAGCCCAGATAATACATAAGTACCAAAATTTTTATAGTGAGTAGACTTATGTTCGCTACCCAGTTTTTTATGTATAGCTTTCCACTTGAAATAGGGTGAAGCAGGGCTATTTTTCAGCAGGCTCCAGCAGGAACTGAGGCCCTTATTCTAGTTCACTTTCTGACAAAATATTTCTTAGATGGTCAAACCCATGTGCATTGCAGGTGAGGCAGGTGTTACTTGTGCAGAGATAATTAGATTTGGGTGGGGTTTTACACCTGCCTCACCTGCAGTGCACATGGTTTTGTGCATCTTAAGGTGCGTACACACGGGGCAATATGATTGCTGGCAATATATTGCTGGCAATATATTGCTCAGCAATCATATTGCCCCGTGTCCCGTTTTCATCTGCGACCAGAGATGGTCGCAGATGAAAATTTAAACACTGCTGGGTGAAGAGGCAGGGGATGTCGCTGGTCGGAGGAGCATGTTCCTCCGACCAGCGACCATTCGGGGGCTGAAAACGGGAGCGCGCACCCGGCGATTTATCGCTGGTGCACACTCCAATCACTGGCAATATGGTCGCTCAGCGACCATATTGCCAGCGATTTCAGCCCCTATCGCCCCCGTGTGTACACAGCATAAGAAATATTTTGTCAGAAAGAGTGAACTAGAATAAGGGCCTCAGTTCCTGCTGAAGCCTGCTGAAAAATAACCCTGGGGTGAAGTACACTAAGATGTTGGGGGGCACAGCAGCTTTATTAGTACTGTATGTAGAAGAGCACATAATGAGAGAGACTGAAACATGGTTGAATCCAGAGCTATATTTATTTATTTATTATTTATTTACAGTTTCTTATATAGAAACCAACCAATAAGTGTTCATGTACTATTATAAAAACTGGATGTTCCTAACAAAAATGTACAATGAACAAGCTAGGGGCATATTTATATACTTGTAACTAGAACTTGCACAAACAACACATTTTAATCAATGCCTTCAATCCTTCAGCATACTGTACTCTGGGTTTTATCCAGAGTACATTATCCTTTGCTATTACTTCTTACAGAACCCAATGATTCTATTTCTGGATATACAGAAGTAGGTGACAGTGAGATGAGGTTGTACCGTAGATGTAGAAGGGAGAGAAGAACATAAGAAATAGAATTGTATGTAAGCAGCGGGGGAACTCCTGTAGGCAACGGAGTCATCTGCCGCTGAGCACCAGCTTTAAAGAGGGCATTGGCTACATTGCCCATTGCACTGCGGCTACTCTTTTACTAGAACCAGGAGCTAAAAGTCCCCATGGACAGTGTGCAGTGACCTGCCGCCAGGATCAGCATGTCCGTGTATGAGCTGTACTCCCGGGTGAGTGGCTGTACCTGTTGTAACTCCCAGTCCAATATCATCCCTGGGAGCACTGGTCACACACTGGGGACAATACTGACACAGCACCTACCGTACTAATCACACTAATAAGTCTTTTTCATTGTCTGATCCGCAAAATATTGTAAGTTGGGTCAGGGAAGGGGGGGAATCAGGACTGGGAAGGGATTGAAACCTTTAAATCAGGCATGGGGAGGGGGGCACTAACATGTATCTTACATCTTGGCAACTGTTATGAACTTACGCCACTGTATGTAAGGGTAGTCATTTTAAATTCAACACTTCTAGGGTGCCAGTGGAAGGCTTAGCAGAGAGGAAAGAATGGGAAGAGAGACAAATCTGTCTTGTAGAAGTAGTATTAAGATAGATAGAAGATAAGAGAAGTGAGTGAGATGGAGATCTGAGATAATAATGTTGGTATGGTTGATGTAAGAGATTGTAATGGGGCAGTGTCATTCCATGGTCTTACTGTTCACTGTTGCCAAGAAAGCCTCCAACAGATTCATCTTGCTTTTTATGCAATGCTTACTGGCATATTTGAGTCTGGGTCCTACTAACCTCGACCGGATATTGGTGCTATGTCATTGCTATGACACTATAAAGCCTAGTTGGGTCATGGATTAGATTAAATTCAAGGAGGACAACAAGCTCTGCTTGAGCAGTGATTCTCATTCACTATGAACATGTTTCCTCTCCCACACTTAAAGAATGTTATTAGTATACCTCTATATAACTATGGATAATCTCCTCTTATGTGTAGACAGAAATGATGAGCTCTGTGCTGTCTGGAGGCCGTGGTTAGAGTTCAACACGTCTGTGACCTATACCACTGTCAAATTACCAGTCTTGGTCAAAGCCGCTGTTTTTATATAGAACATAAAAACATATCTTGCAGGGAAAAAAAATAATAATGTAGTGGGAAAGTTTTTGGGTGGTACAGGGGAGAGGTTGACTCTTAGTGATGTTCTAGAGTTGGAACCATCAAAAGCGGTTTAGTAACTGCATGTGAAGGACTGAAGAGATGGTGGTGTAGAGGTCTCAACTACACAAAAGTCACAAAGTTTTCTACTAGATTCCTATAAGTGCTCGCTAAGCACTGTATGGTATAATGTGAACTGGGGACACTGTGTGGCATGCTTGCTGGTGGCAGTACAACGTGGTATTTTTTTAAATTTAGGACCCTATAATACGGCATAATAAAGCATGCATTTGTGCATTTTATGGTATAATGTGAAATAGGGCACTACTATGAGTCACAACATAAATAGGGCACTTGCTCTCTTCATAAAATTAACTAGGACACTGCTGTGCTATAAAACATAAAATTAACAACTACTGTGGAGATAAGCATCCCCCTAAAAAAGGGTGGAGGCCTTTTCAAAATGTTGCTTTGTGGCCCACAATCTGTATATACCCTTGTATTGATCTCAAAAAAAGAAAACTTAGCTAATTCAAAAATGACTCTGCTCTTGAATATTCTCCACTTTAATCGCATAAATACAGTAGAAAGTATCTAATTGTCTCACAATTCAATCTATAACATGACACAAGGCACAATAGGGGAAAGTAATGCTGCTTTCAGACCGCATAACTGGCTTTGACCCTGTATTTGGAAACGTTTCCAAAAACGGGTCTGCCAGATAAAACCCCTTTCACACCGCAGCACTTAAACGGTATATTACCGTTTAAGTGCCGATTTTTTGACACTGGCAGACCCGTTTTTGGAAACTTTCCAAATACAGGGTCAAAGCCAGTGCAGCCTTCAGCCCTCCCCTCCGTGCAGCTCCCCCCCCCCTCGCGTGTCGACCGAGAGCATGTCGACGCCCCCCGCGCATGTCGACGCCCCCCGCGCGTGTCGACGCCCCCCCCCCCACCCCGCGTGTCGGCGCGCCCCCCCCCCCCGTGTCGACTTACCCCGTGCCGGTACCTCCGTTGTGGACTGCAGCTCAGTATGCTCGGAAAGCACTTATGAAAAAAGTGTCTTCCAGAAAATGGCTGCCCCATAGGAAACCCTGTTTAAAAAAACTGTCTTCCGTATGGGGGGCAGCCATTTTCTGAAAGACACTTTTTTCATAAGTGCTTTCCGAGCATACTGAGCTGCAGTGCCGGGAACCACAACGGAGATACCGGCACGGGGTAAGTCGACACGGGGGGGGCGCCGACACGCGCGGGGGGGTCGACACGCGGGGGCGTCGACACGCGCGGGGGGCGTCGACACGCGCGCGGGGGGTGTCGACACGCGCGGGGGGGGCTCCAGTGCTGTGAATACTTAATGAGCGCTCATTAAGTATTCACTGTGCTGAATTTAGGACCCAGCTCATTGGCTGGGTCCTAAATACCGTTTCTGAGCCGATTTTTGCGCTAAAATACCGGTTCAGAAACGGGTAGGACCCTGCATTTTAACCGGTTAGAAAAAACGGCATTTTCTAACCGGTTAAGTGGGACTGGACCTTTCAGACCGCACACATTACCGTTTTAAAACGGTAAAAAAACGGCAATTTACCGTTTTAAAAGTGCGGTCTGAAAGGGGCATAAGTGAGGTACTGTATGTACTCCTGGCAGAAATCCTCTGCATGCACAATAGACAAACCAAACTACATTTACCATATCATGTTTTATAATAACACATCTTTAGATGTATTTTTATGCTATGCTCGTAGCAGCAGAAATTCTGCATTGTGCCCACTTACATTTCTCCTTACACAGCATTGTTTACCTTTGCTAAGATGGAAACACAAAATAATTTCAAGGTCAGAACCTTTACGGTTATCTACTATATTCCTAGGGGGATGATGGTTCTGCATTAAGAAACAGTGTTAATGTTATCTAGAAAAGTTTGTGTGGGAGAATTGGTTTTACCCATTCTAGGAAACAACTTTTATACAATTGTATAGACAGTAAAACAGAAGGGATCCTTGGGAGCAATGTTATATTTTGAATGCATTCAGAAAGCTTGCATTTAGGTCTGTTCTTCAATCTGGTTTTATTTCTGGATCACTGCATTGTTGTCAGGATGAAATATCTTGCATTTTTAGCATGAAATGTCAAGTTACTTTTCTGACAGAATCTCATATTTTTCAATATACCTTCTCTATTTTCTAACAGGTTTTTGCGCTGACATACAAATGTACCTGGAATTACTTGCAATCTTCCGTACAGCATTCACAACATGGAGAACCATTTGCCTATTTACTCTATGCGCCTCTCCTTAAGAAACAAAAAGACCCCTGTAGATGTTGTATCTCAAAATAAAATAACGCCGCACAATAACTCAGCAGTAACATATTCAGGAATGTTTGTGGTATACAAAAAAAAAAGAAAAATATCAGAAATACTGAAAGAATTTGTACCTGAGACATTTTTACAATGGAAATTAAATACTTATTTGTCGTGCTGCATAAACTAAATATTTGTTAAGCTGCATAAACTGAAATTTAGTTTAATGGCAACTACAAAGAAACTGGCAATCACAAAGTACCCATGAATTCTATGATAAGTGTTATAATAAATGATGTATTAGCAAACTCAAGGCCTGATTCAGAAATGGATGCAATGTTGATTGTGTACGCATGTGCTGCTATGGCGGTGAGGATTTATTTGGTAAATTATTGAAAGGAAGGGAGCAGTTGTGGAAGGTAATGGAGAAGTAGAAACTGAAACGCAGGTATGTTACGACCATTTCAGGGGTGCCAGTGTCGGCACCATGGTTGTGGACACTCAATGCAGCAAACTATACTTCTGGCGTGCTCAAAATGGTGACATAGCCATAAGGAAGGGAGCATGGCCTACTGATAGCCCCCTTTACATTAACCCAGGGTAGGGATGCCGATCCTGGGGCATTTTTCAATTTCTGGTTTCGGGATTGAAAAATGCTCACTCCCAGGATTTCTGGGATTCTGGGATTGGCCTCCCTAATTTAGACTTTCTTTTTAACTCCCATATATATTTTGTACAGTTGCCTCACTATTAACCATTATTCATTTTGCTACCTTCCATTGCCTCTCTATTGATATTATATCATATCACCTATTGCCGCATCTAATCATACTTGTGATGGGTTATTAACACTGGACTGTTGCAATATAAATTTCATGCTTAGAATGTAAGCTCTCACAAGCAGGGCCCTTCTCTTAACAATGTACTTTTCTCAGAAAATATATATATAATTTATGTTTTTACTCCTTACTCCATTTAATGACACCTTAAGGTGGCCATAAACACGCAGATTTATCTGCAGATCTGTCTGGTTGGAACAAAAACATGGTTATGGATGAGAGCAAATGACAGTTGACCATTTGCTTGGAAATGCTGGAAAACTGCCAAACTGTCACTCATCCATAACCATATTTTTGTTCCAACCAACCAGATCTGAAGATAAATCTTACTAGTGTATGGGCACCTTTACTCTAGGTCTCTACCCCCCTATCTGTGTCCAGTCCCCTAATGCCTCTATATTTACCATGTACTTGTTCAAAATTGCCTTGTACTGTAAGTCATTGCTTTCTTCGCTCATTTGTGTACTGCTAGGTGCTGCAGAACCATTGTGGCGCCATATAAATAAACAGTAAGAACAATAATAATAATAATAATAATAATAATAATAATGATATAATCAAATGAATCTATTTCCTATTCCCTTTCTCATCCTCTCCAAGGGAATAACAATAACATTAGGTACTCCAAATCTTGTAGTTGCAGCATTAATCCATACCCTCCAACATGACCCATTCCATTAGGTACAAAATGCTCTGTTCCTGGACTTCCCTGCCAGTGTCAGTTACAGATGTGAGCCTGCAGCACAGTTCAATATTCAAAAAGGGGAGCCACACCTACTGCCACCTCAAACATCACTGTCCTGGACAGTTGATGTGACCCCCCCCCCCCCCCCCTTCCCCTTTGAATATTGTCCTGTGCTGGAGCCCCACCTCTGTAACTGCCACTGGCAGAGAAGTCCAGGAACAGATCATTTTGTACCTAATGGAATGGGTCATGTTGGAGGGTATATTAATCTTGTCTCTGAGGTAAGCCCTTGGCAGAAGGTTCTGGGGTGGTGGAGCTATACAGCTCATAGCAGTATGGAGTCTGCCTCCCTTGCATCCTGATAGAGGCTGTATGTGTGCTGTATTTGTAGACACTCAGCATATTCAATACACTGGATTTCAATACAGACCAGACTGTACTAGACGCACCAGATCAGACTGCGGCACTCCAGGCAAATGGATTAATCCTGCATTTGTATAAACTGTTCAGACTGATAGTGGTGCGTTAATACCAGGGACAGATTAATAATGGGGATGTGGCTACAGCTGCAGGGCTCCACACAGTCAGCCTTAAACATATTATATAGTAGTTCTAGTTTTCTAGCAAAATGATGACATTTCTTTTTTTTTTTATGTATTTTGGGCCAGATGCACAAAGCTTCAAAAGTGATAACATGGAGAGTGATAAAAACAACAACCAATCAGCTCCTAGCTGACATTTTTCAAACACAGTCTGGGAGATGACATATAGGAGTTGATTGGCTGGCTGTTTATCACTCTGCATTTTATCACTTTTGAAGCTTAGTGCATATGGCCCATAGTGAGACATTGGGGCTGAGGCAGGGTGTAGGGGTGTACACTCCCATGTCATTGACCACACCCACACAGTTTTGCTCCCAG
Organism: Crinia signifera; assembly: GCF_055691185.1. NCBI lineage: Eukaryota > Metazoa > Chordata > Amphibia > Anura > Myobatrachidae > Crinia > Crinia signifera. The sequence continues at coordinate 89,807,238 of NC_139217.1, read as the reverse complement.
CTCCTCCCCTTCTCAGTGAAGACTCTTGAACATTTCCAGCCCCAGGCCCCTGAGGCATATTTAACACAAAATATTCCTCTTATTAATCTAAATGGCACACTGCACAGCCTACAGTTTTGTTTCTGGAAATATGCATCCCATCATGGCCACAGTATACCCATTTTCTAATGACTACTTCACTCTTCATAAAGCACACGTCATATTAAGCTGGTTCCAGGAACATAGCAATGAGGTAATAAATTCAGTGTAGTCCAATAGATAGATATATAGATCTAAGGTTAACGCTCTGTACAGTGTGACAGGATTCAAATAGAGTGGGTTAAACCTAAGAGGCTGGGGGTGGGCCTGTGAAGGGCATCAGGTTTGTCCTATGGATATGGAGGGTGTTGGTTTTGCTGTACTTGAGGGCCTGTTAGGGGGCTGGGTCAGCCTCTTTTGTTTGTGTCTTCCCACCATGCTTCCCTATTTTGTCTGAAGTTATTTTTCTATGTAGTTTATTGTTGGTTAAGTCTGGTTTGAGATTGGTTGTTAGCTTTAAGTTACACCCACCTTCATTTTTGTGGTTTTAGTTTGGTTTGTTCATTGTTTTGTTAGCGTGGTATTAGTGTTTTTGTTTGGGCTGATTTTAGCTGTCTGGTCTTTGCCCACCTTACTTTAATTTACTTCTTGGAGTTATTAAAGTTCATACCTCATTTAAATAAATAGGTGACAATTTCTACCAAACTAATGTCTCTGTGTTTGTATTTTAATAATGTATCTGTTACAGGTTGAGTATCCCTTATCCAAATATCCGTTATCCATATTATTCCGAAAACTATACATTCCAGAAAGTGGGAAAAAATGTATTGGTAAAACCACTACTGGGGACATCTGTAACTTGCACTACTGGGGACATCTGTAACTTGCACTACTGGGGACATCTACAACAGCACTACTGGGGACATCTGTAACAGCACTACTGGGGACATCTGTAACTTGCACTACTGGGGACATCTACAACAGCACTACTGGGGACGTGATATATAACTGGCACTAAATATGTGCAAGAAAATGATTGCTTGGCATTCAAATTAAGTATCGGAGATAGTACACAAACTTTGTTTCATGTTTTGAAACCTTGTTTTATGCACAAATAAAATAGATGTGTGTGTGTATTTCATGTGTTTGATGTGTTTATACAACATAAATGCAAGATACCTCAAGATACATCATTGAAATATAAAAATATTCCGAAATACAGAATAATCCGTTATCCAAGATTCTTCTGGTCCCGAGCATTTTGGATAAGGGATACTCAACTTGTACTTATCACTGATGCATACACAGGGCAATTCTTAGCCATTAGTAGATTAATGTACAGCACTGTATACTATATAGACCACAGACAGACTGTCTGTACAATAAGACAACAGCTTCTTGCACAGCCTTGCTGTAGTATAAATATATACTGCACCAGTGTGATATATTGTACGCTTTCCTAAATCACTGCTTTCCAATTACTTCAGTCCATATAACTGCTGTGTTTTGTAATCCCAGTTAACTTTAAACAGCGATTGCTTCACTAATGATTTTAAATAGCTTAATTATTTCAAATCGCTATTAAACTATTAGCTCAGTATGCTCACTAAATAATTGGAAATTACAATAAGTTAGTGAACCTTGAATAAATAACAATTTTTTTCAACGTCACTGAAATCAAAAATGAGCTTCCTTCGGCAGGTGCTGTAAAGACCGCACTGGCAACAACAGTGCTGTGTAAGCTCATTTTCTGCATTGGAAAATGCAGCTGAGGTATGAAAAACCTACAGTATGCAGACACTGATATTCATATGTTTCCTATATGGGAGTCCATTTGATTGGTTTCTAATATAAACCTTTTGCTTTCTCTGCTGACACCAGCAGTATAAAAGTCCTCTTTGTAAAAATCATCAGGATGTGACCACCTGGCAGTGAAGGATCAAGAGATTTCTAGATTTTTGTTATTAGAATTATTAACCCTTTGAGTGCCAACTGAATTTGTCCAAATAGGTGTTAACAATGCCAAGCAAACACTTATATTCCTCATAATGAGCTGTAAGGTTTACCTATTATCAGGGCCGATGCAAGGCACAGGAGTGCCCCAGGCGAGTCGGGGTGGGGGCGCCCCGGTGCCCGGGGGTGGGGGTTACCTGGTAACTGTTATAAAGCTGGCGGCGGTTGGCGCCCCTGCAGTGCTGGAGCGGGCAGGTGCTGGAGCGGGCAGGGATGTCCGTGCCGCGGGGGTACCTGCGGCGCTGTCACTGTGTATAAAGCTGGCGGCGGGGTCCCTGCAGTGAATAGAAAATAACTAGCGCTATGCGCGCGGCGGCGATGGGAAGCGCTTCTGATTTTGAAAACACTTGCCGCACGCTGATTGGCTGAATCTCAGCCAATCAGCGTGTGGCAAGTGTTTTCAAACCCAGAAGCTCTTCCCGCGCCGCCGTATAGCGCTAGTTATTTTCTATTCACTGCAGGGACCCCGCCGCCAGCTTTATACACAGTGACAGCGCCGCAGGTACCCCCGCGGCACGGACACCCCTGCCCGCTCCAGCACCTGCCCGCTCCAGCACTGCAGGGACGCCGACGCCGCCAGTTTTTTGCACAGTGCGCTAACCCTCCATGCTGGGGGTGAGGGGCGAACAGCCGCCCTCCGGCGTCCTAGGCAAATGCCTAGAGCTGCCTAGTGGTGGCGCCGGCCCTGCCTATTATAGGAAATATAATCTTTTTGTACGCAATATTTTTTGATATTTGAATTTATATAACAAATGTGAGCGACGGTGGCAGTTTTAGTGGATATTTTGAACATCTCTGGCAGAGCTGTTGGCACTCAAAGGGTTAATATCTATCATGCAAAGTGAGTAGTATTTTCATGGATGTGGTTCATTATTTAGACATAATAATGTAACCTTGGTGGTTGTAATGTCAGTATTGAATATATCAGCATGCTCATTAATCTCTTATGCCATGTTGACATTGTTGACATGTCAACACCGTGTTTTGTGTCTATTTCTATCCCTAACCCTAATACCAATTTTATCACTAACCTTAATAGTAACTGTAACACTAACCCAAACACTAATTGAAATTTTGACATTATGACAGTCGACATTCTGTCAACATTTTGCAGCTGTTGACATCAATGTCGACCTTCTGCTGTAGCGATCATGAATGTCAATATTCTGATCCTATTCAGCTTTATCCTTGCAGAAAAACAACATGTCTGAGAAAAGAAGCATGGTTGGCTAACTGGCGCATGTAACAAGGGAGCGCATGTACGGAGGAGAGATAGTGGTTGGTGTCCCACCCCTCGCATTCCCTACTGACTCCCCGTCCCAGGGCATCCAGACACACACCATCTCCAGGGGCACCAAGATAAGGCTTGGGGATAGGAGGACCGTGGAGAGGTTCGTGATATTTTGTATCATAAAAAATGACAAAAAAAAGAAGACGGGGTGCTGGGAAGGGGTGGCATCTCTGGCGGTAGACAGTAGAAAAGTAACTGTGTGACCAATTTGGCATAATCATGCCCCACAGCATCTCCCAGTGTTTGCCAGTGACACGTTACAATGTAGACAGCCCCCAATGGTGTATTGTCTTGCAACCATATTTAGCCACATTCCCCACAGTCAGGGGCGTAACTAGAGCTTTGTGGGCCCCATAGCAAAATCTTGAAAGCCCCCCCCCCTCCCCCCATGAAAAAAACCTTTACCCTTTTACCACCATAATTTGGTGCAGTACAATCATCTGCTGGAGGGGAACGATAGATTCAGGGCAATAGGGAGGAGATAGATGAAAGATGGTAGGGAGGGAGTAGATACACAGTAGGTGGTAGGGAGGTGACAGTGAGATGCAGGGCAGTAGGGAGGTGACAGTGAGATGCAGGGTGGTAGGGGGGTGACAGTGAGACACAGGGCGGTAGGGAGGGGATAGAGCGATGCAGGGAGGTAGGGAGGGGATAGATGAAAGATGGTAGGGAGGGAGTAGATACACAGTAGGTGGTAGGGAGGTGACAGTGAGACGCAGGGCAGTAGGGGGGTGACAGTGAGATGCAGGGTGGTAGGGGGGTGACAGTGAGACACAGGGCGGTAGGGTGGGGATAGAGCGATGCAGGGAGGTAGGGAGGGGATAGATGAAAGATGGTAGGGAGGGAGTAGATACACAGTAGGTGGTAGGGAGGTGACAGTGAGACGCAGGGCAGTAGGGGGGTGACAGTGAGATGCAGGGTGGTAGGGGGGTGACAGTGAGACACAGGGCGGTAGGGAGGAGAAATATGAAAGATGGTAGGGAGGGAGTAGATACACAGTAGGTGGTAGGGAGGTGACAGTGAGACGCAGGGCAGTAGGGGGTGACAGTGAGATGCAGGGCAGTAGGGAGGTGACAGTGAGATGCAGGGTGGTAGGGAGGTGATAGTGAGACACAGAGCGGGAGGGAGGGGATAGAGTGATGCAGGGAGGTAGGGAGAGGATAGATAGACCCTAGGTGGTGGGGAGAGGATAGTGAGATGCTAGGTGGGGGGGAAATAGAGAGATGCTAGGCGGTGGGGCAAGGATAGAGAGACGCTAGGCCCACAGTATTGCAGCACATCTGAAGTCTTGGTCGCCCTTCAAAGAAGTAGGTTTAATAAAAGCTGTGAAATAGTTATGTTACAGGTGTTTTAATTGAATGCAATATTTGTCAGACCATGAAGGATGCAAAAATAGAATGTTACAAGATACAACAAAGTGCAGTGTATGTTACACAGTGGGCGGTATTCAATGAGGCTGATTCGCCATGTTTTTATGGCGATTTTGTGCTGTAAGGCGAATTTTTGACAAAAACGGTGAATCACCCTATTCAATGACCAGATGGCGAATACATTTCAAGGTTTTTTTTGCCATGATTCACCGAGTAGCAATCGCTATCTTTTTATGGTGAAGTGGAATGTGAACTTTTAAAATAAAGTGTTTTGTTTTTTACATTTGGTGTCAAAAAATCAGGAATTTTATTCTGAGGAGGGGCATGCTATTTTTATTCATGTGCTGTATATATTTAATTTAAAAAAAATATATATATATTTTTTTTTTTACACTGACCAGCCAGCAGGGGGCGCCGGAGCCGAGCCGCTCATTAGATATTCATATATTCACTGCACCCGATCGTTACATATGCATGATGTAGTGTAGTGAATATACCTGGTCCCCTGCTGGCACCCCCGAGGGGCAGCCTGTGCTGCCTGGCACCCGGGGAGCCCACCTCCCCCCCACATACGCTCTGGGGCAGGCAGGGAGACTTCCATTTACCTGCCTGCCACCGTCCTCAGGCTCCCTGCGGCGTTCGCCGCAGGAGCTCATATTCGCCGGTCAGGGGCAGTGACCCGTTGAATACCGGAGCCGGCGACCAGTGGCGAATGTGCAGCGAATCCTAAACAGGATTCGCTGCACGTCGCCGGTATTCACATTGAATACCGCCCACTATGTCAGACCTAAGCAGGCGCTATGATCACTGGAGCTCTAGCAATTCACTGTGGGTTCCAGTTCCTATACACACACCACAATGTTTTTAAGGGGGGCGCCAAATTCGAACTTGCCTCCAGGTGACTGGTATAAACTTATATACCCCTGGTTGGAAGTGTAGTATTATTTATTCCCAGGCTTAACGTCTTAAAATACACCATTCGTGATATGCCTGTGATTCCCCATAAACCATTGCTGTGGATAAACACCAACCAATCGGCTCCTAGCTGCCATGTCACAGGCTGTGTTTGAAATATGACAGGTATGAGCTGATTGGTTGGTGGTTTATCACTCTCCATTTTATCACTTTTCGAGGCATAATACAGTACATCTCGCCCTCTGTCTTTTATGCTGTAGTTTGCCTGTAAAGTTTCCTACATTCCAATAGGGAGCGCTGAGCATAACGCTTTCTTATTCTTCACAAGGAGATGCAGTGAGGCCCTTATTCTGGTTCACTCACAAATGCAATTTCCTTCTCAAATGGACAAAACCATGTGCACTGCAGGTGGGGCAGATATATAACGTGCAGATTTGGGTGGGGTTTTACTTCAAAGTGAAATCTATATTGCAGTGTAAAAATAATGCAGCCAGTATTTACCCTGCACAGAAACAAAATAACTCTCTCTATACGTGTAACATCTGCCCCACCTGTAGTGCACCTGGTTTTGCCCATTTTAAGAACAAATTTGTACTGAGCTCAGATCAGAATAAGGCCCTCAGTTTTTTCCCTGCACAGAAGCAAAACAACGCACCCAAATCTAATTCTCTCTGCACAAGTTACATCTGCCCCACCTTCAGTGCACATGGGGCCTTATTCTGGTTCACTCTCAGAGGCAAATTCCTTCTCAATGGACAAAACCGTGTGCACTGCAAAAAAAGTTATTTTGTTTCTGTGCAAAGAAAATACTGGCTGCTTTATTTCTACACTGCAATATAGATCTCATTGTGAAGAAAAACCCCACCCAAATCAAACTCTGAGTGCTCTAGACCACTTGGACATTTTTCCGTTTGAAAGCAGGGATATGGGTTGCAGCTAACAGCCGTCCTACCCCCACACGTGAGTCACGGCTGCATTACCATACGTACGCCCAGCGTTTTCATGGAAACGCCCATGAAACGCGGGGGCCTACGCATATGTTAATGAGCCCAAGCAGCCCTTCACGCCCCTCTCCACCCCCTGCTCAGATGGGTCTGCACGATCCTTTTCTGCACGGAATTCACGACATGTTCGGACGTGCAAGGCGTTCACACATGCGCAGAAACGCATCTGCACATGCGCAAACACCAACCATCGGCTGTCCGTCCGCACTCGGAGCCATCAGACTCAGTCAGAATAAGGGCCATGGTTTTATCCATTTGAGAAGGAATTTGCCCCTGAGGGTGAACCAGAATAAGGCCCATGGTTTTGTCCATTTGAGAAGGAATTTGCCTTTGCGAGTGAACCAGACTAACCCCCTAAGTTCAGTACCGCACTCCTCTTTCAGTAAGGAAAGCATATCAGTTTGTCATGTACAAAATACTGCAACAAAAAAAAAATCACCCAAAAAAACTGTAAATATTTATTTTGCAATTATGTTTAGATCTTAAAATTATGTCATTACCATATTATCATCATATTCATCTTTACTTGTAGATTTCAAATTTGTTTCAAATCTTGTCAGATTTTGATGATATCAGGATTCTGTGTTAATGTTGGTGAGTAATCCTGAACTAGGGTTTTGAATAGTTTTTGTTAAGATTTAGATTTCTAGATTGAATGCAAGATTAGTAAAATGATCATTAATGGAAAAGGGAAGAAAATAAAACATTTTAGTCATAACAGCGCACCCCAGCATCCTCAGAATGGCTGCAATTCGTAATCCCCCAACCTTTGAATTTACATTGTGTGATAGAAGTTTCAGATCCAAGGCACTGAACATCGTCCATCCATATTCGATTTCTTCCTGAAAAGAAATTGTTAAATATTATTTGAGGGATGGAATGTAGAACACGATGCATTTTATAATATAAGTAGAGGGTATGTTGTCATCTGCTGAGGTTCCGCTACTGGCAGAGTTACAGTTTAATTTTTAAAATATGCATGTAGTGCCAGCCTAGTGTTCTAGAAATACTGTTTCTTTAAATACTTAAGGCCCCCATACACTAGGCGATTTGGGCACGATTTCACCCGATTCGACGGCAGACACCCCGTCCGATCCGATGCGCGGTCCCGTGCGCATCGGATCGGGGTCGGGAGGTCGGACGGGATGCACATAAGATTTGCTAAATCTTATGTGCAGCCCAGCCCCGGAGCCGTGCGGGGGATGACAGCGGGCGGGGGATGCCGGCTATAGAGAGCCGAGCAGGGGGAGGCTGCATAGGGAGCCGGGCAGGAGGAGGGTGACAGCGGGAGCAGCGCGCCAGGCAGGGAGGATGACGCTGGCTGCCGGGCAGCGGCGGGAGCCGGGAGGAACACACTAACTTGAAAAAAAAAAAAAGCCCATACAGATGACTAGCAAGCCATTGATTGGCTGAGACCTCTCTCAGCCAATCAGCGATTGGCTGAGAGAAGTCTCAGCCAATCAATGGCTTGCTAGTCTTTCTGTATGGGCTTTTTTTTTTTTCAAGTTATCTGTGTTCCTCCCGGCTCCCTCTACTGCCCGACAGCCAGCGTCATCCTCCCTGCCCGGCGCGCTGCTCCCGCTGTCACCCTCCTCCTGCCCGGCTCCCTATGCAGCTTCCCCCTGCTCTGCTCTCTATTAGCCGGCATCCCCCGCCCGCTGATGACCCCCCCGCACGGCTCCCTCCTCCTGCAGCTCCCCGGGGACCGCATATGATAAATCCATGCGATTTATCATATGCAAACCTTGGCACATCAAGTGCCTAATCGTGTGTCCCCCTCCCGGGGAGCTGCAGGGTGAAATCAGGTCCGACTTGTCCTTAGGACAAGTCGGACTAATGTATGGGGGCCTTTAGTGTAGCTTTGCAAATAAGATATTCTGTGTAAGAGAATTTAGCTTTTAAAGGATACTGTATTTGCCTCTGGTTCAGGTTTTTTAGGGCCTCACCCTGGGATCACCTTTTTCTGCAGTGTAAATGAAGACTTTTCAAGGGTCACTGGCATAACTATAAGGAGTCCTTGGGGCCACTGGGCCACACACCGCACACCTTGCACCGGTTAATTATACTGACTGCCCTGTTGGCCCAGCCTTAGCTGCAAAGCTGCAAACATCACTGGAAAATGGCTGCCATGGCTATTTTCCGGTGATTTGCACATGCACAATAGACACTTCCATTGGTATGTTTCTGGAGACCTAAGCATGCACTGCCAGACAGGAGTGGGTCCAAATTCCAATCAGCTCTTAAAGTGCCTCTTTCTGGGGGGACCAATCTGTACCATAAGCCACTGATAAGTAAAATGTCAAATACAGGGATGCTGAGTGTGTGGTGCTTGTCTGTTAAGGGGGCACAGGTACACCACCAAGGTGGGGTGGCTTAATCCATTCCCTCTTTGAGTTGGTGCACAGCTAAGCAAGGGGTAGAAAAAACACAGCTACCAATTTGTATGCCAGCCACACTTCTGTAAGTAATGGTGACCTTGGTCATGTGTACCCTCACCACATCATTATGCTACTTCTGAGCACAAATAATATGGTATATAGGAGTCCAAGGGAACATTTATTATATGTCAGTTTGGTATTTTTGGCAGCTATCCAGTGGTTTATTGGATGATTAACTAAGACCAAACCGTCAAGAAAATCAATGACGTTAGTAATAACTACAACATTTGTGTACAATTAATGATTTTTTTTTTTTTTAAAGGAATGTCTCCTTCTCAATTAATAACCTGCACCAAGATATGAAATAAAATAATTGTTGGAAAAGAATGGGAGTCCCCAACATTTTTCACTGAACCAGCTGAGAAGATGCCTGTTTCTGATGGATCTCCGGCAAGCAAAATGGGTTAGGTGTATATATCAATACTGATGATTCTGTTAAATACTGCAGATGGAAACACAGTGGGTGGCACCGTTATACACACTTTAGAAACAAAAAAAGATCCCCAATTCTTCACCACTACAAATATACATATAACCAGATTTACTAAGCAACACATCAAAAGAGCTATTCCTGTCCTCTATTTATGCCACCAGCAAGGCTGCCACTAGGAATTTTGGGGCCCGGGACAGATTTCCAGTCCGGGCCCCTCTCCTCCCCCCTCCCACCCTTCACTTACCGCCAGACTCAGCAGGTCCCGAAGCACTGGCTTCTTCAATGCAGGATGCCGGCTGCCAATTAAAATGCAGCACCGGCTGGTGAGCCAATCAGAGCTCATGTACTGGCAACTTCTCTGATTGGCTAATGGTACACAAGCTCTGATTGGCTCAAAAGCAGGTGCAGCATTTTAATTGGCCACCAGCGTTCCTGAATTGAAGAAGCCTGTGCTTGGTTCAGGGCACCGCAGGCAGCACAGCGGAGGGTTGCGGTGGGCAAAGTGAGCTGTTTGGACCCAAAGCACCCCCCTGTTGGCGGCCCTTGCCACCAGCCATGGTTAGTAAAGCCTAGTGCTGTTAAAAGGGGGGGGCTCTTTGTCCCCCCTATATTTACACTATATTGGAACGATATATAGTTGTATTTTTTCTGAAATTAAAGTACTGTAATACATTTAAAAAATGGCAAATGTTTGAAATATTCCACATAAGATTGTTACATAAGATTGTTACCTTGCCCAAAGTAGGCATTGCTATAAATCATAACAAGACCAAAAAATCCCAGCATCCTGCACACCACTTTTCCATCTCTCACATCCCAACGATGGTCACACACAGTACCCCATTCTCCATTGTGAAAAACCTCAACTCTTCCTCCATTACGTTCAATCCTGCCAGCAAGACGGACAATAGATTCTGTGTTCGAGAAGAACAGGTGAAGATACAATGATTTATATTTCTTATGAATGTGCATTTTTTTTTAAATCAATTTTTTATCAACATAAAAATGCAATAACGTGCTAATGTAAAGAAAAGCCTGATATAGTTACATACAGGGCCCTCCTACATTTTGACTGTCTGTAAATACCCTGTTTTGTTGTTTCACTGTCTGCTATTGTAAAGCGCAACGGAATATGCTGCGCTATATAAGAAACTGTCAATAAATAAATAAATAAATATGAGTGATTAAAGACATAAAGAAACAGCACTCAGGGCCTGATTCAGCTTCAGTGGTAAATTTGCCTACTTTCTGAAAATTACAACTGCTGGCAGTTACATAGTAACATGGGGCCTTCATTCCGAGCTGTTAGCAAGGTTGCAATTTTTGCAGATGACAAACCATGCTGCACTGTAGGTGGGGCAGATGTAACATGTGCAGAGAGAGTTAGATTTGGGTGAGGTGTGTTATCAACATTAAAAAGTTGGAAAATGTTGCAGAATATCACATACCATTTCCAGGGGCAGAAGAAGCAAAATGAGCAGAAGGAGTAGAAGAAACCAAAGTAGGTTCAAATAACATTCCTCTTTCTCCTTTTTCTCCCTTTTCGCCTTTACTGCCTTGTAAACCTTTAAAAAAAAGTATCATAATCTAGTAAACATTATTGTGTCAGAAATGTGTATTATACACAGTATACTCTTATGTACATCCAATACCCTGAAAAGCATACTTTATCATACTTACTAATCCTTGGATACAGATAAAGTGGATGAAGCCAAACAGCTCTTGTCATTTTTCAAACACAACCTGCCACATGGCTGATTGGCTGGTACTTTGTCTCTATACTTTATCTCCATCCAAGGTTTAGTACATAGATCCCTAAATACTGTACAATTGTACAGAAGACTCTGTGGCCAGTAATACATGGACATATGGTACTTATATGTTAGTTGGGCGCCCACTATAGTTAGTACGCTCATACCCCCACTGTCCATGTCCACGTGGAGTTGAATTTATATAGTGTGATGAGCGCAGAGAGCCACCGAGCCTGAAGCGTGGCGATCGTAGCGCACCCCGCGAGGGGACGCGTGAAACTTAGAAAATAGCTCAGTGGGTGCCCAACTAACATATTACAGGACAAGTACAGGACATACTAATATTTCAACTGTGAAGGGAGTTCTCTCCTAGATTCCAAGTTTATGGGACTCTTTTTAAGTTCACAACTTATTCTATAACAAAGTTTTAAAGCAAAACTTTGCTGTGGATTCTCAGAAACACAACAGTTCCTAACCTAGGTTCAACTTTTTCTTCAGTTATCAAAGTGCTAAGTATATGCAGGGCCGGTGTGAGGCACCTCAGTGCCCAAAGCAAAGACACGCACCGGGAGGGGGGTTGTACCGGCGCCGTTGACCCACTCCACGGGGCGGGGAAGTGCCGCCGCTGTTGGCCCACTCCAGGAGGGGGGGGGGATTTTACCTCTCAGGAGTCCCACTGTGGCCTGTGCTGGAGAACAAGCACATGCGCTATAGATAAGTCTCCAGGAACGTGGCACGGACACCATATTCTCAGAGACAAACCCATTCATTCTAGACTCAAAGCCTACTGGGCTACCAGAGAGAATGTGACCTGCACAGAGCCTGCACATGGGCCCTCTTCTCTCTTAAACCACCACTGTAAACAATTACTTTTATTTATATCAATATTTTAATTGGAGTCTACACTAACACATACAGGTATCTGACACCCTACTCTGAAATTATGACTGTATTATCTGCTTTTTATTAAATTACAAATAAAATCGTTAAAAAAAACACCTTGGTTTAGTTAATTAAACTTTCTGAGTCCTTCCAACCAGAAAAACTCACGTAATTATCCGATTTAGTACAATTTTATTCTTTAACATAAACACATCATTGTTATTTCCCTCCATTGTTTATTTATATGACACCATAATGGTTCTGCAGCGCCTAGCAAAGTACTTAAACAAATGAGCAAACAAGAAAACAGTGACTTACAGTATAATGCAATGGGGGTATTCAATCCTGGATTCCGACTGTCAGATTGTTCCAACAGTTGGAATCCTGCACTTTTTTCGTCCAGCTCAACAGTTTAGCAGTATGTGAAAATCAATGTTCCACCTGTCGAGTAGCGAAAAGGGGGTATGCCGGTGAAAACGGCCATGGATTGTCGAGATCCGGCCATGAACTGGACAATCCAAAGCTGTTTACGACAAAACAGATCCAACTGGTTTGAAAGTCGGATCTGTTTTGTCAAATTCGGTCTTCAATGTTGTCGGAAACAAAAGCATTGAATAGGCGGCTGGAAATAGCATCTTGGATTGACAAGTAGATGGTATATAAACAAGTAGATGGTATATAAACATCATCATAACTCTGAAATAAGCATCAGGGCGACACCAACCAAAGGTTAGGTGCTGTTGTACTTGTAGGGGGTATGGAGTTGAAGATAGTATAAGTAAGAGAAGGAGAAGCAGATGTGGGGAGAGGGTCCAACTTATGAGAGCTTACATTCTAAAGTACAGTGGCAGAGAGACAGGGGTGACTGAGATGGGTTGGAGGGAGCATGGTACAGAGAGCTAGGATGTAGTAATGTACTGTACTTTACAGAGTGATTTAGCACAAAGACGGGGGAATAAGGCTTATAAAGGAATGGTCTTATATCTGAAGGCAATGGTGCCTAACATGCTGACCTGTAACTTTAACCCTGATATGTGTGGGTGATTACTTCTTTTAAATAAGTAATGCAATAAATAAAAACATTTCAGAATTCTCAAAAAAAATGTAATGCTAAATAAATCATCTATCTATACCTGGTTCGGTTTATTCGGTCTTAAAGTGTCTCGTAGTGGATCACTTTGCAAATAATATAATTATTTTTGGAGGTAACATATAATATTTCCTTATTTATACAAATAATGCATTATTTTGTGCTATACGATAACAGTACTCACCTGGTGATCCTGGCAATCCTGTCTCTCCTCTATGTCCTGAAAAGTAATTTAAGTAATTAACATATGACATATTTATTCTTTGCATGTTATCTAATTATATTCCATGTTGCTATTGTATTTTCCTTTAAAAAAAAGATCATTAACTATGTCTGATTTTTCAGAAATCGTTACTGTATATTAAATCTTTCCTCCTTATTTGTGGGGCAATTCTGCGCTGATTGTAGAATTGCTAAAGTTTTAGCAATTGTGCGCGTACAGGAAATGCGACTGCAGTCTAAGTTACCAGGGGCTTGCAACACGGTTTTGGGTGGGCAGTGGAGCGCTATTTAGGCAGGCACGGATTTCGGACATTGGAAGCGTGTCCATACTGTTTTTGGATGGTTCACATCGGTTGCATGACGTTACACATAGCCGATGCAAGCCAAAACATGGCATCCCTATGCCTGCTTTCTGCAGCTAAGCTGCGCAGGCAGGGGGCTACTATAAATATGTGAACGCATCACATTTCTGTAATGCGTTCGCATTTCTTTGATGCATTTGCATTTCTGCAACGTGATTGGAAATATTTTGCATTCCCATAGCAAGGAGGGAAACGGCATGCTGGAAGGTCCTGCCCATGACCTCCGCACTGTCAGACATTTCACTGACTCCTCACTTAGGGGTTACTCTAGTTCACTCTTTGTGACAAAATCCTTCTTAGATGGACAAAACCATGTGCACTGCGGGTGGGGCAGATATTACTTGTGCAGAGATAATTAGATTTGGGTAGGGTTTTACTTCAAAGTGAGACCTATATTGCAGTGTAAAAATAAAGCAGCCAGTATTTACCCTGCACAGAAACAAAATAACTCACCCAAATCTAATTCTCTCTGCACATTTTACATCTGCCCCCCTGCAGTGCACATGGTTTTGTCCATCTAAGAAGGAATTTGTCAGAAAGAATGAACTAGAATAAGGGCATTAATCTTTTGAATGCCAACATCTGTGTGAGAGATGTGAAAATATCTGATAAAAATGCCAGCGTCTCTCACATTTGTTATATAAATTCAAATACTGTAAAAAAATTGCATAACAAAAAGATTATACTCCCGCACCCACCCCTGTTTTCCAAACTTCACAATCCAAGGTGGGATCATCAGCCCACTGTCTGTCAGATTCTTGCGGGTTTTGGTTAAGTCCCAGCCGATCGTTGCCATCTTCACTTCAGCATAGGAGAGTGTGGGAGAGGGTCCTCTATCTGTCTGTGGGTGGTGGCGTACAGTGGGTAGTTGCTGTGTCTGCTGTCTTACTCCAGGGTGCCCTATCTGCTCTACTCTATCAGTCCAGGGGTGCCCTATCTGCCCTATAATTGGGTGCTGCCTGTCTCACCTAAAATTAGGTGCTGCCTGTTTGCTATATGTCATGCCTGAGGGTTTGGGCTGACCCTGGGAAGCCTCAGGCATAGGGGTAGATGTATAAACAAACCGTGTACACCTCAGGGTATTCTTAGACATGAAATGCAGACGAAGTAAGGCCCGAATGTGTGACGGAGTAAAAGTTAAACAAAGTTTTTATTGAGCACGTCAGGTGATAACAATGGCAGATGGTAATAGTATTAATGAATTGTATTTCCACACAGGCAATCAATAAGGAATAGTCAATAACATGAAACTCAACACGCTGAGGGGGAGAAGATGTTATATTTGACTGATACGGAAAGTCCCAAATACTATACTGTGAATGGGTCTTGATCGGTGGAGGTTTTAAACTATGGGCTGCATGACTGCATGACTGCAGCCCCAGCAGGTAAAACCCGCCACTGTAGTGAAGCCAAATCTGTAAGACTGTACTGGGTTCATTGTGACTGGCAGTGACTTCCTATTGTAAATCCGACCTGCCAGTCACCAAGGCAGTCCCATTGGGAGGTGTTCCCTCCCTCAGGACACCTCTCTATTGGCTGCCAATGAAATCCGAGGAGGTTTGTAATGCGCATACGCCAGTCCTGGTGCCTGTCATCATAGTACAGGTGCCGGGAACACAGCACCTGTGGTGAGGTTCGGGAGGAGCAGTGGCAGCAGGGGGGTGCCTGCATTATGGCCAGCGGCAGCGCTCCCCCTGCCATGAGATACAAGCCGCCACTGGTCTTGATGGTAGGCATGATGCACTGGAAGATACAAAATGTAAAAGACACTCTGGCACCGATGTTGAACGAACAATCGGGGTAATGGAATTTGAAAAGTTGAAGAATAAATACTGAAGAATGCTGAAGTACTGAAGAATGGATGGAAGATGACTATTGATGTTGAAGTACTGATGGATTGAAGAATGCTGAAGTATTGGATAATCAATGGTAATTAACTTTCGATGTTGAAGTACTGAAGAATTGATGAATACTGAAGTACTGATGAATCGATGGTAGAAGCTGAAGAGCCAATGCCAGACGAACAATCTATAGAGAAGCGGAAGAAGCAACATAATAGAAGAATTGCTAAAGCATAGATGAAGTCAGGTGGAACCCTTGAAGAATTTAGGCACTGGTCTCTTTAAGATGGGTAGCTCGCACAGGAGCTGGAATCCTGGAGAGCGGCAGCACACATCCATCTGCAACAAAGACAATTGAAGCACTGACAGGTTACAGGAGTTCCCCCAGCATTCTTATACCTGCAGGTGGAAGGTGATTGGCTAGACGATGATGCTGGAAGAAGGCTGACAGGGATTGGCTGGTCTGGCTTAGGTGACATCAGGCAAGATGGCTTTGGCCACATCCAACTGTGGAGGGAGAGTATGTTTATGAGCATGGCTGCAGCCTAATGCACTGTTGGTGGAGCGTGGTTATGGCAGTGGGCCCGGAGACCCTAAGGGAGCATACCCATTCCCCGGAGGAGCAGGAGAAGACCACCTTAGTGTCAAGCAGACTGGCAGCATAGCAGACACTGGAAGCGGATGCTGTGCGTTAAACGGCACACAGACAGTGCACATGGTATCCAGGTCTGTAACACTGGGACATTCTTAGGAAACATGTGAATAGTAGAAGTAGTAGTAGTAGAAGTAACAGTAGTAGTAGTAAGTATTTAGTTACCTGAATCGTGACAGCACCCTTCCCTTTAGGGGTGGCTCCAGGACACCACTTAGGCTTTCCAGGGAATTTAGCATGAAAGCTCTGGACCAATTTTGGAGCATGGACATCATATGCATTGGTCCACGATCTCTCTTTGGTTCCATACCCTTTCCAGTCTACTAAATACTGAAGATGTCCATAGCAGAAGCAAGAGTCAAGAATCCTGGCAACTTTGTACTCAACACCTTGTTGAGTTTTGGCTTTCAAAGATTTTGGAAGACTTGCATATAAGCGATTAAGGAGTAACGGTTTCAATAATGATATGTGAACTGTCCTTAGAATTTTCAAGAAGAATTTTCATGGCAGGTACTGAAGAAGCAGAAACATACTGAAATTCAGGAACCAGAGGATGGAATCCATAATTTGCGTAGAAAGGCATTGGAAGAAGAATGGCGTTGGAAGAAGAATGGTACTGATTATTATGACAAAACTCCTCCCATGGCAGAATTTGAGCCCAGTCGTCTTGGGAGGAAGAAATATAAATACAAAGAAACTTCTCCAAGTCTCGGTTTACCTTCTCAGTCTGCCCATTTGTCTGTTGGTGGTAGGCTGTAGAGAAGTTCAACTTGACCTGGAGGATGGCACACAAGCTTCGCTAGAATTTGGCAATGAATTTGACCCACTATCAGAGATTATCTCTAGAGGTAGTCCATGGAGTCTGAAGATTTCCGTAATTAATATTTGTACCAGTCTGGAAGCTGATGGGAGGCCAGTGATCGGAATTAAATGAGCCATCTTGGTGAACTGGTCGAACACCACCCAGATGGCAACAAACTTTTTGGACTCTTGCTGGCAGATCTATGATACAGTCCATAAAAAAGTGAATCCAGGACTGATGAGACACAGAGAGGGACCAGTTGACCAGCAGGAGACTGACAGTTCACATTATGCTGGGCACATTTGGAACACAAATAAATAAAATGTCCTTTTTGAGGTCTGGCCACCAGTAAGATCTGGATTCTGTCATAGCTCTTCTAGATACATGAATGACCGACAAAACGTGAGGAATGTGCACACTGTAAGAATTTATTTTGAAGAGAGGCTTTCACAAAACTATTAACTAGCGGAGGAGTAGAGTTCAATCTCAAGGCTGAGAATGCTATAGAATCGATAATGGTCATCCAGTAGCTTCAGACTCTTCCTCTAGCTCCCATGAGCAGGACATCCGTCTTACAATTCTGAGAAACCGGACAAAATGAGAGTCTATAAGAAAAATGAGAGAAGAACAGTGCCCATCTGGCTTGATGGGGCATAAGCCATTGTGCAGATTTGAGGTACAGGAGTTTCTTTTAATCAGTTATGATGGTAATGGTGTGAACAGCACTCTCAAGCAAGAATCTCTGTTCCTCCAAGGCAAGCTTAATGGCTAACAGGTCTTGGTTGCCAATGGCATAATTACGCTCAGCTGGAGAGAACTTTCAGGAGAAGAATCCGCACAGGTGGAGGTGACCATCTTTAGCGCATTGGGACAATATGGCACCAACTCTAATGGAAGATGCATCCATCTTGAAAGTAAAAGGTAATGAAGTATCTGGTTGTTTCAGGACTTCTTCTGACAATTTAGATGGTTTGGCTCCTTTCCAGGTGAGAACCGTAATGGGTGCGACAATGGTTGAGAAACCCTAAGAATCTCTAGAAGCCTTTGAAAGTGGATGGAATGGGCCATTCCTTGATTGTTTGAAGTTTCTCAGGGTCTTTCTAAAGACCAGTACTGTAAATTATATAACCTAAAAAAGGAATTGACTGTACCTCAAAAAACACACTTTTCCAATTTGCAGTAAAGGTGATTGGCACAAAGACGAGAAAGAACTTCCTTTACCCAACGATGCTCTTCCAAGTTTAATAGGCTGAGTTTTAACCTGTCCTCTGCCCACAATGCACCCCAAATACTTGGCTTTCACCTTATCAATGGCACATTTTTCAGGGTTGGCAGTAAACCCATATGCCTGTAGAGACTTTAATACGGCCTCCACTTTTGGTACATGGGACTTCTGGTCAGAGCTAAAAATAACAATGTTGACTAAATATGCAGATGCATATTCCTTGTGGAGCAGCATCAACATTTTCATAGCTCTCTGGAAGGTTGCTGGAGCACCATGTAAACATAGGGGCAGCACTTTGTACTGAAATAAGCCCTCTTGGGTAGAGACGGCTGTTTTTGCCTTAACAGCTTCTGTCAACGGAATATCCTTTTGTCCTTTTGTCGAATGAAGAGTGGTAAGATACTGATGACTCTTGGCTAATTTTCCCACCAACTCATCAACTCGGGGCATAGGGTATGAATCAAAGCGAGAAACTTTCATAATTTACGGAAGTCATTGTAGAATCTTCAATGTGACTGGCAGTGATTTCCTATTGGAAGTCTGACCTGCCAGTCACTCAAGGCAGTCCCATTGGGAGGTGTTCCCTCCCTCCGGGATGTCTCTCTGAGCGCATATGCATGGCAGCCCCCAAACCATGTTCTGAGCATGATCAGTACCGTGGACTATACTGCGCATGCTCATGCGCCAAGGAACCTGATTAAGCCTCCGGGGGCAGCTGCATAGGCAGACCATGGAGGCTTGGGCCAGTGCATGCACAGTGTATATGAAGTTATTGCGCATGAGCTGGCCCTGTGCAAGGGACCGGCAGCCAGGGAGCACGGTGGCTGGGGAGTGCAGCTGCTGGTGAATGCAGCAGTGGTAGCGGTAGCGGAGGGGGCTCAATGCGGCAGCCCCCCTCCTCCAAAATGTTAAGAGCTGCTACTGATTGCAACATACAGGGTACACAGCATAGTACAAACTCTTCAGAAAGATTCAGAGGTCCCTACCATAGCCTACACTATGGCCTATCACTTGGGCAGCTATTCCCCCACCAACAGCAATGCCCCTTTGCACTGGAAACCCTTATATACTGTATATTCCATCTTGTATCTCTTTTCATTGCATTATGTGCTATTTGGGGCATAGTTTTAAAACTGCTATCCTGTGCTCAATAGAGCACACATGCTCAGTAGCACTTGTTTGTCCCAATAGAGGAGTATTTGATGTGGTCACTTCACTTCCAACACACTGCAAGTATGAGCACCTCTTGAAACCCCTGTCCCTGTGTGTGAATTGTGATACATCAGGACGATATATAATTTATTTTTGCTGACTAAAGCGGTGATAAGACATTACACTTATCCGGTCAAAAATCTAATAATTGATAAATATGCCCCTAAGTGCCTTATTTGTTCTTAAGTTCACGGCAACTAGGGGTGTTTCCTTTGTTCATTAATAGACCCTCAGATTAAATTCTCACCAAAAAGTGATCGGGATTGGTGAGCCTGATATTTTTAACATGCCGTATTTTGCTAATTCCAAAATTGATCGCTGATTATTGATGCCTGCCAATTGGGATTGTCATTCGTAGACCAGGGAATTGTGTCTAAGATGTATGGCCTGCTTAAGTTCTGGTCTAAATGCAGTGTATGGGTATGTCAACAAATGTCCTCTTTTATGTATGAAGCACTGTATTTTTGTCTCTAATTTCTAGGTCTTCATAGTACATCAGTTAAGTATTTGATTTTCTGCTGACACCAGCTGATCCGCAGGAGTTAGCAGAAATGGTGATCTCATAGGACTATTTCCGATGAGTGGGGTTTCCTCATCTGCATACCTTCCAACTTTAGAAGATCTGAAGGAGGGACACATTCAGAGATGCGCGTCACAAATTTTGAAGGCGTTGTCCAGCGGAAAGGTGGCATGGCCTATAATCATGCCCACGCCCCATTTTCACCGCTGTGAGCTGCTGACTATGCCCCCCAGACCCTCAGGCTGCAGGAATAGTCACTGTGACAGGCGGGGGAACTCCCAACTGCCCACCGCAGTACACTTCCAGCCCCAGGCAGGACGCGGGAACGTCCCAGAAAACTGGGACATCCCATGGAAAGCGGGACAGTTGAGAGGTATGCCCATCTGGTGTGACTACACATATTCATTGTCACTGTGAATTTCGAAACATTTTAAAAGAATTTTCAGTGTATCACATAATACAGTACTATACCTGGAAGTCCTGGACTGCCACGGGCCCCTACAGTACCTGGGTCTCCTTTCTCTCCTTTTGGGCCAGGAGGACCTACAATATTAAATACGACTTCAGTCATTTAAATATATTATATGAGAGTAATGAAAAAGTAATGAATGAATATTAAATGTAATGCATGTATATTACAATATACTTGACTTGAAATCCCATAGTGAACTGGTACTGCAGACATTTACACAGGCAGCTTTCATCATAGTGTGTTATATCAGTGAAATGTGAAAAGCTGTAAAATACAGATGTGTATGAATACAGCTTTTCTGCATAGAGCATGTCAAGGCCTCCATACACTAGACCGTCTTGTCCTAATGACAAGTTGGACCAAATTCCCCTTGAGCTCTCCTGGCAGGTCCCCGCGAGTTCTCACTTATGATTTATCGCATGTAAAGACTCCCAGGGAGCTGCCGCAGCGGTATGGGGCAGGAGAATGTAAAATAAAAACTGTCAAAAAACTGGCCAGCCACTGATTGGCTGAGAGAACTTAGCGACCAGCCAGTCTTTTCAAAGTGTTCATTTAAGTTCTTCTGCCTACCACCTGGCACCCGCCGATCACTGCTGTCTGCCCCGCCGCTCACCTCCGCCTGCCCCACTATCCGGACTTGCACATAGTCCAGCACATAGTGTCAGCGGTGATGCTCCACTGGCTCACACCTATGGAATCGGACCCGATACATCGCAGGTGCTAAAAAGAACCCGCGATGTACCGCTGATGGGTCTGATCTGATAGATTTTATGTGCAGCAGGTTCAGTCTGCAGAGTCTGATCTGATGTACTCGGGAGCACGCATCAGATCTAATGTGCTGTCAAACAAGTGCGATTTTCTCCGATTAATCAGCCTGATACATCAGAACAAGCCAGAATCACACCAAATTGCACTAGTGTATGGGCACCTTTACTGCAGCAGGATCATAATACCTATTAATAAATAATTTGCGGCGCTGTGAAAAGAGACCTAGATCTGCAGTGGGATGTTCTGTCTGTATGGAAGGCCCGGATATCTTTTGTAAGCTTTAAAATATTAAATAGATGTTACAACAACTATATTTTGATAAAAGGACACTTCTGTCCCTGTCGACGGGCTCATCTGTCCGATTCCACAAAAAATGGGATCATTACTGTATATCTAGACGCTGGCTCCGGTCGATAGGGACAAGATTCTTTGCTCTAATGACTTAATTGCCTGGACCTCTATAGCCCCACCCCGTCCAATCAGGCCCACTATATAAGGACACTTCTTTAAAGGGTTCTTCAAAACTTCCCTGACCAATTAAATTTACCTGATAGCTCACTAAGCTAGAACCGCCACGCAGATTTCTTTGTCTTTCTCCTCCACTCTTTGGGTCTTATTTTGGTTCATTCTTTCTGACAAAATCCTTCGTAGATGGGCAAAACCATGTGCACTGCAGGGGGGGCAGATGTAACATGTGCAGAGAGAATTAGATTTGGGTGGGGTTTTACTTCAAAGTGAGATCTATATTGCAGTGTAAAAATAAAGCAGACAGTATTTTCCCTGCACAGAAACAAAATTACTCGCC